>NC_031768.1:109707928-109741864 GCF_001522545.3 Parus major
TGGCGGCTGGAAGATGGCGGCGGGCGGAGGCACCGCGGGGCGGCCCTGCGCGGCGTGGCTGCTGATCGCCGCCGCCGCCGCCCTCACCGCCGGTGAGTCAGGGACCGAGGGAGCCGGTTCGGCCCTTTAACGCAGCTCCCGGGGCGAAGGGCGGTTCCGCGGGCAGGACACGGCTCTGCCGCTCGCTGCCCACCCGGTTGGGAGCCGGGTTGGCGGCGGCCGAGGACTCCCGTCCTCACGGGAGGAAGGGTCGGTGTGCCGGGGACAAAGCCCCCGGGAGCCGGCGTGGGCAGGGCAGGGGGTGCCAGGGCAGTGATGCGCGGCGGCCCCGTGTCAGCGCTGGTTCCACAGAATCCATTAGCTTGGAAAAGATCCCCGAGATCATCGAGCCCGCCCTGGGACCGAGCACCACCGTGGCTTCTTCACTCCGGGGACGCGGGTGGCGCTTGTTGGGAGAGCCACGGGGTGACCGAGGAATGGGGAAACTGGACTTGTGGTAAACGACTTGATTCGGTCACTGGTGAAGTATTTCGGTAGAGGGGGAATTATGTCAGATGATGCGTTTATGACTCGTATAGGTGGAGAGTAGTCGCAGAACGGGTCGGCTTGGAAAGGGACCACAGTGGGGTCATCTGGTCCAGCCTCCCTGCTCGGGCAGGGTCATCCCAGAGCACATGGCACAGGATTGCGTCCAGATGGTTCTGGAATATTTCCAGGGAGGAGTACAGGGCTATGGGAGAGTGGCAGGAGTGATGCTTTACTACACTGTGGCTTATGTTCTCAGGGGGCACACTTCACTTGGACTCCAAAAGTTACACACATTTCTCATGCCAGCTCACTGTTTATAGATGCTGGGCATGGACAGTGAGGGAATATCCAGTATGTATGGATAATGATGGGTATCTTGGGCTGGCAGTACTTGCTTAACAGGTAAAAGTTTGTGAAGTACTTCAGTAGGAGACATTAAGAAGCCTGATGCCTCCTCAGTTCATGTGTCTGGAAAACTGTATAAAACTGTAAGTCCATCTGGGAAGAGGTTTATGAAGAAACTGTGCTGAGTGGTAAGGAACTCTAAAATTTATTTCATAGAATTTTAGAATTTGGCTTGGGACAAATCTTAAAGATTATTTTGTTCCAATCCCACTGCCTTGGGCAGGGAAATGTTTCACTAGACCAGATTTCTCAGAGCCCCATCCAGCCTGACCTTGAACACTTCCAGGGAAGGAGCATCCACAAGTTCACTGGTCAGCCTGTTCCAGTGCTTCCGTACCCTCACAGCAAAGAACTTCCTCTTAATACCTAATTCCTATTATTATTTCTCTTCCTAAATCTGTTCCCAAAGAGCATTGTTTGTATTTGTTTAAGATGACTGCATATTACAATAAAGAAGTAGAGATATTTAAGGCTTCCTGTGTATCTTCAGAGACAGTATTTAGGATTAAGTATATAGATATGAAATATGCATATATTGCAGTAAAACTGGTGTCTTTGGAACTACATATGAAGGCAAGAGAAGGAAGCATGTTTCCCCTGACCACAATGAAAGGTACAGCTAAAGTAATGCTATAGGTGGGTGGGAGTAGTAGATCATTGTAGAGGGTCTAATTTATTCCTGTGTTGGCTTCTTTCCTTGCACATCCTTAATCCTCGTGTCTGCTTTGAAAAGCAAGGTTTACATCTCTGCATGGGCACAAGTGATCAGAGTGCAGGCCCTTCCCCTCTTTTGCATACCCAAAGGAGTTTGGTGATAGGAAGGAAAAGATTACCTTCCCCTGAGTTTGGGGGTGCTAAGGAGTCCTGGGTAATCAGTGCTGTGCATTTCTTCTTGCCTGTGTCACTCAGGCTCCTGATGTTTTCTCAAGGACCTTCTCCCCGTTCCCTTTCCTCATGCTGGACTTTTCCCCTTGTGAGAGATTCAGAAATCAAAACCTGCCTTTTTTGGCAGGGCAGGAGTGGTGTTAGCAGAGGGCTGTAGCTGCTCCCTTGCTCAAGTGTGGCGTGTGGCTGGGTGATGTGCTGCACGCGTGGCTGCCGTGCCTTGTGCCTGCTCTTCTGCCTCTTCATATGCTCTGTGTCAGGTCTGCTCCTGTGGCAGGTAACCTGCAGTGAGACAGAAATATTGCTTAGGGTGCTGTGCAGGCCCCATTGAACACCACAGCCTGCTCTGCCAAGCCCGGTTGCTTCACAGATAAGCAGAGATAACAGAGTTCTAGGCTTGTTTTCGTATGTGCCCCTGCATGTGTGGGTTAGGAGCTCATCTTGCTTCTTTATGCTAGGTCGTCTGAAAACTCTGTTGCTTCATTTACTTGTAAGAATGAAGGATCATTGTCAAATGTGCTGTCTGTGGTTCTGGGGACATTTTGTAGTATAAGTATTTAATCTAGGTATAATCTCTTCTGTGCATGAGTGAGCCTGGAACAACCAGCCAAGAATATCAAGAAAATGGATTATTTTGCAATTGTGCATTTGTAAGCCATGTAATTATGGCTTAAAGTGGTATCCTGCCTGTGTTTGACATGAGGGTGGTTCCTGATTACTGCTGACAGTCTCAAAAAATGTCCAGATATTACTGGAAAGAATAATGATGGTCATTTTTTATTATTCTTTTTGATACCAACAAAGCTGGATCTTTTTTGAAATTTATTTTCTCCTACTACCCCTTTTAAACACACTCATCCAACTGCACGTGGGCACACACACATGGGTCAGTAACAAGAATAGCATTGAGATATTAAATAGCTCAAGTGTCTGTTGCTGCTTTGAGCTCACCAGCCCATTTCAATTGCTGCTTGAAATGTTTCCTGAAAATAACAGTGTAAGTCAGGGTTGCAGTGCTCACTTGTTCTTGTGCCAGGTTTAGTCAGAATTCCTGTAGTCACCCTCGTCAGAAACTGTTAGTCCTTTTAAGCTCAGCCCACTGGTGCTGCAGGTAGGAGAACTGCCTTGCCTGCACTGTTCAGTGGGCTCTGCAAAGGCAAAATCTGGATAGACTCTCAGCTCACCTTGTTTGCAGCAGCAGCAAGAAGTTCTTGAATATGTTGAAAAGTCTGTACCTTAATGTTTTGGTGATGAAATGAAATAAAATGGTCAGTTACTTCTTGGCCCCAGTCATCCAACAGTCTCAGTCTCTTACAATTGCCTGTGTAAGTAATAGCATGCATAGCTGTCTTGCTTGTTATCTGAATTAAAATTGATTGAATTAAACAGCAATTCCACTGCCTGTCTGTGGATGCATCTTGTCCTGACTAGTGCTGGATATCCTGTGTCCCATACAGAGTTGAGATGGAAGACCAAAAAAATGAAACCTAGTATTATGACGCAGATTTCTTTAAAGATTTTCGTCTGAGTAGTTTCTAAAAACTTAACTGTTTTTCTGGGGAAGTGCCATATAGATCATCATCAGGTCATCTATCCAAAGCTTATTATTAGCACCTGTAGTGGGAGTTGTCCAAGTGTGGTATGATGTGATGTGGTTTGATCATGTATGGCATACATTGCTCTTTCTACCACCTGCATGTATTTAACAAAATAAACAGCCTTGTATGCAAGAAAATACATTTTTTGAACTATTGAATGCTAACTCAGGATATCCTAGGAATACATCAGAAAGCTTCCAGCTTTCTGTATGAAAACATTTACATCCTTATGGCATATATTCTTTTTGTGTGTGTGTGTGTGTGGTTTGTTTGTATTACTTTAGCGGTCTGGGTTAGTGGAACCCCACAAGAAGTGATTAGCACAATGGAGAGGATGTGAATATATTGTGTAAGAGAAGGCTGTGCCAGGAGAGGACAAGAAGTTCTGAACTAGCTTTACTGCCAGCAAAGAGACTTGAGGAGCTCTTAACTGCAGTGATTCACTGTTATCTCTAACAGCAGTATTGTGGAAAAGCAAGTGTTTACTCAGATTAGGGTTTAGCAATAAGCAGCACCCATAGCACAGAAGATGTGGCAATGCATCCTAAGGCAGGGTTAACAGCAGTATTTTTTGCTGAGCAGGTTGAAAGTTTTTCCTCCCAATCTCTTTTATCTTTAAGGAGCCATTCTGTTACTTGTCCTGAATACGTTTGTTTTGTTTTCTCATCTGGGACAGAGTTCATTTTCCTCATAGTTTGGATGGTGCTAAGTTTTGAACTTGTAGGGAAAAGAGCCTCGATAACAATGTTTTGCATTGGCTTACATACCTCAAGGCCTTTTCTGTTTGTCACCCCTCCCTGACTGCCGGTGGGCTGGGGGTGCATGAGGAGTTGGGAGGGCATCACAGAAGGCATGGTCAGCAGTAAAAGCTGGGAAAAGAAGGAGGAAAGGGGCTGTTTGGAGTTACAGCATTTGTTTTCCAAGTCACTGTTATGCCTGACAGATCCCTGCTTTCCTGGAGATGGTGAACACCTGCCTGCTGATGGAAGTAGTGGGTGATGGCTTGTGCTTTGCCTGTAAAATTGTTTTAATCTCAACCCTGGAGTTTTTTCACTTTTACACTTCCAGTTCTCTCCCTGATTGCACCGGGGGTGTGAGCGAGGGGCTGCGCAGGGCTGAGCTGCCTGCTGGGTTTAGCCCACACTGCTTGTGTATTGTTCCCCTTGGCTGCTGAGCCTTTCACCTCCTGCATTTTTATGTGTCTGTTGAGTTGGCACTTTCCACTCGGTGCTGCTGCTAGGTTTTGGCTTGAAGTGCATAAAGAGAACTGGAAGGCTGTGGTTGTTCTTGTGAACTCTATTTCCTCCAACCCTGCAGAAAAAGATGCTTTGTGGTACATTACATTTACTGATGCTTAATGCATGTGGTGTTAAGGGGCATGAAGAGAACTTGCCCTGAAACATTGATTGTACCCTACCTTCAGTGTTTCAAATCAGACTGTGATTCTGATCCTTAATGCAAGGTTAAACTCTGGGCAATATAGCAGTTGTCAGTGGTTGGTGGCATTTTTAGTCCCGTGAGATGGAAGTAAATGAGCTCAGGTCATCTCCAGGTGGGTGAAATGGCCACTGCTGGAAGCGTTTAGAGTTGGCTGCAAGCCACCTGTTGTTCAGTAATGTGTTTTTGTGATGTGTGCAAGTGAAAGGTGGTGAACAGGGCTCCCTCTTGGTAATAAATTCCATAAAGCTGTATGTGCAGCAGGAGTTTTGAAGTCAGACTGGTTTCTGTGTCTCGAAGTGTTTAGATCAAGATCTTGCAGGATCTTGCTTGATGGGAGATGCTGCTCCATTCAGAGGAATGGCTCTAGAAATCACCACACGTGTAAACTGGGAAAGTTGATGTAGAGTGCCACAAGGAAGGCCATAAATTCTTCACAGAAGAAATGTTCCTGAGAAAAACCAGCTGCATCAGATCCTACTTGGTGCTTCCTAACCCTCCTCAGTTGTACAAAACAGTATACAGTGGACTGGGCTAGGGTGTTGGTCTAGTTTGAAAGAAAACAATGGTGAAAGGGCTGTTTTGAACACAGATTAGTTCCTGATCACATTCATCTCATTCTGAGTGTGCATGTGAGCTATTTAAATTGGCACCACCACTGACAAATTCTTGTGGAACAATGCTTTGAAATATTTAGCATGAGCTTTTCCTTTTGGTTTTGTGGTTGTGCTGCTGCAGGTTATAGCTGGTTACGAGTTTGCTCAGCAATTCAGTTAGCAAGTAAGTGTGAGATTGCTGCAAGCTTGGTGCCAGAGCTGGTTGCAGATGTTCAACAGTCCATGGATCTGTAAGGAATCTGGTCCTCCAAGGGCTTTGGATTTGCCTGAACTGCTGAAGTAAGTCTCTAGTCACACCAGAACAGATTGGCTGCATGAATACCATGTTAGCTGAGGAGGGTAATCACTTGGATGATGTAATTTCATCAAACTTCTTGCTCAGTTAGGTGGTAGGATTTTATTTAACAGGTTACAATTGAGTCTCTCTGTATACAGGAAAAAATCCTGTGCTCACCTTTCAGGCTGGTGGAAATACCAATACTTGGCAAGAGATGGACATGATTCTGGTTCAGCAATGATGAAGGTGGGAGTTACTGTTCACAGAATGCCACTAATACTTTAGATGGTTCAAAGTGGAGCTTTTACAGATGTTTCTTGGTGTGTATAGACTGAGTTGGTTGCAGCTTGGTGGATTGATTACTGAAAAAGGGCAGCTTCCTATGTCCGATATGTAGGTTTTGCACTGTATCTCCTCATGAAATTTGTGTATCCACATCCTAAATTCTACTGCCTTGTTTGTTTTGGAAATTGGTGATTCCCATGCTGCTAGTGATAGATTTTGCAAAAAGATGCTGCAATGCCATCAACAGTTGTCAACTTGAGTGGTATTTTTAACATAGTTTCACTTGAGATAGTATTAATAACCCAAAAAAAGAAAAAAGGCTGGAGGGAAGCTTTTGTCCCAGCCAGCAATATGTCAGCCTCAACTGTCCACTCCATGGGTTTGCATTTTGCTGCTGTTTCGTTGTGGTTTTCTTGTCTACAACTTCTGATCCTTAATACTCTCTTTTCCTTAGTAGTTGTGACAGTTTTAGTGGATTGCTATAGCAGTTTTAGGAAATGCTTGTGATGGTGGGATGCTTTTTTTATTCTCTCTACCATGTGTTGAGATGTCTACCCAGCTTCTCTCAGATCTAAGTAAGCTTCATTCCCTATTTGTGGGAAAAACCTGGTGTATTTCAAGGAGACTTTTCTGTCTTTTCTGCCTTTCTGTAATCTCAGTTCCCATTTTCTGGCATCTTTCCTTTTCCACAGAAAATAATGTGCTGTGTTTGTTAGTGACTCTGTTAGTATTGCAACATTAGAGGTAGAACAGCTGCCATCAGCTGTTCCAGTTACCCTTTGCACTTTGAACAGCTTTGCTTAACTTGCTCCCTTTGCGTTCTCCACTCTTTCTGTTTTGCTTTGTCACTAAGAACTGTTTACTTGGATTTGAATGCTTGTAAACTTACTTGGGCATGGAAGGAAAACCACTTCAGGGCTGTTGAGCAGAAAAATGTGATGTGTGGTTTGGAAAGTACCTGAGCTGCCGATTGGTGTCCCAGCCTGCAGCATAGGCAGGGAAGTGTTGCTTTGTGATCCCCAGGGAAAAGTACTAGAAGTAACTAGAAGTTACTTGCCTCAGGACTAAGTATCTGCCCAAACCTGACATATGACTGATGCTGTAATAGGAGCATGAAGCTGTGCAGCTACACTGCTTACTTGTTCATAGTTCTCAGCACCTTTACAAGCATCTCTGTTTTATGAGATGAGAGAGTGACATAGCAGTGAAATTATTTCCTCAGGACTGAACAAGAAATCTCTGGCCTGTCTGGCAAGGGAGCTCAGGCATTTTTTGCTGTTTCTCATGCTTGTTCTTCATTTCTGGTTAAAGCATGGGCTTTGAAAGAAAATCTCAGCATAGGTTCTTTTGCTGCTCCTTGGCAGAACAATGAGCATCTCTATGTCATATGGAGGAGAGCACGCCAAAAACTGGCCCTGCCGTGTAGGAGGAGAGGGAGGTACCAAAGTTTGGTGGCTCTGGAGATTTGTCTTTAAGTCCTGTCAGAGTAGGTGCATGGAGGTATGGAGGGCTGAGATACATGGATGTTATTGTCTGACATTGTTTGCCAGCTTAGCCACAGCCTGCTCAAGACTTCTCAATGAAACTGCTTTCCTTTCGCTTGGGGTGTCAAGATGCTGTTTTTTCCCTCCTTGGGTCAGGCAGAACTTAGCTCAATGTGCAGAGGCCAGGAGAAAGTGAATGTTGCATTAACAGATGCTTGTCTCTGCTTGGGGGAATGAAGGTTTCCAGCAGTGTGGTGACAGGAGGTGGTAGGTGTTTGTGGGCTGGGTGTCACAGCTGTGCTTTCTGGTTCCTGGAGCTGCAGGGTGCTGCAGGACCGGCTGTGTTACGGAGACAGGAAGCTCGCTTTCTTCCAGCAGCCTGGGTTACTTGACAGAATTGGCAACCTGGAGAGATGCTGTAGCAGCAGCTAAAAGCTCTGCTGGTGAATTGGCATTTGAGAGTGAAATTAAATTCTTCTGTCCTCCTTCAAGGCAATGGAATTTAGTTTTTGTTGCTTTGAAACTGAGATGTCAAGATTGGTTGGTGTGTTTCTGTCTACTCCTTATTTCTGTAGCTGGTGGTGCTTTTTGTCCTGTGTAAATGCATGCAGTGCAGACATCAGGGTCGTGGTGACAGGGGGGCTGCAGGGACAGTCTCCATGAGGAGGGGCTGGACACATGTGGCTGCTTAATACTTGTGTGTTGTCATCCTTATGAGGTACACCTTGTTTTGCTCCCAGGTGGAACTGCTGGCATGGGTTCTACTTTTCTGTTAAGGCTAAACAATGTGAAGGAATTCTTTGTGTGGAAATTGTATCCAGAATCTGGGTGCTTTAATAGATCTTGTGCAGTTTCAGAGGAATGATTTTGGCACGTCTGCTAAGGCAGGAAGGCTAAGGTTTCTCCACCAGGTGTTTTATCCTCAGTGAAGAAATGGTCTATGGAGACATAAGTGCCTGTAGTTGCAGTTGGGGACTATAACTTTGTTCTGGCTTTCTGGGATGTTTTGTAGGGGTTTGGTTGCTATTGTTTCATGCTGCTTGTACAGAGCAACTGCTTTGTGGGAGAAAGAACTAAATGCCATGCAACCATAGTTGAGAATGCTGTCAACAGTAGATGTCTCACAAGACACTTAGCATTGAGTAAGAGTATTTGTTAATGAAAGCACTGATTTTCAAGTGTGTATTGGTTTTGTGACTTAAGACCCATAGTCATTAGAAAAAAACACATCTTCCTTTCTGATGAAACTTCTGAGCTGCTGGGGAGACCAGAGTGACGATACTGAAACACTGAATTTTCTGTCATTTTATCAAGGCCTTTCTTCCATAAGCGACTTCATTTCTAAATTGTAAACATGGCTGTATTACTAGGTGTCTTTGAGAGAAGCAAAGCAAATGACTTGTATTAATTAATAAACTGATGATTAGCCATTTCAAGAGGAGGAGAGTGACACTATTCCTGGTGTAGGATGGGAACTGTAGCAGCCATAAGCATCCAGTATTTAGCAATCTGATTAGAGTTTCCATGTGGTCTGTGTTTGTGCTGGTGGAAATAAGATGCCTGTGATTACAGTGTTAGCTGTTTGCATTCTTGGTTTGTTAGGTCTCCTGGTGATAAAACTGAGTTGAATCCAGCAAAATTAAGTTTATTTTGGTGTGTCCACAGTCTTAATTAACAGAACGTTTTCATTGGATCCAAGATCTCAGTAGAAACAGTGGTCTGCAAAGAAATATTAATTATCTATATGTTAATTAGTGTAAAACTTGAACACACAGAAGGATTTCTTTGTGATACACTATGAGAACAAATGGTCAACCATATTTCTACATTAAAAACGTAGACTAAAAATAATCCTTGCCCAAAATATTTTCTTACAAATCACTATGAGGCAAGTGTAATCAACCAGGGGTTACAAGTAAAAGTAGGAGAAGATGACTTCAGTTTTAAAAGGCATTGATCTCCAAGCACTGGTAGCTTAGTCGCTGCTGGATTCATACAGATGCAGTTATCACAGGCTTTGGAGGGCTCAAAGGAAATGAAGGGATCTTGCAGGTTTTGAGCAGATCCTCCCATGCCTGAGGGACAGCCTTTAGAAGGAGGTGCTACAGTTTGGATTTGAAGAGGTTTGGATGAGACCAGTGCTGTAATGGTGGCTGGGGGCAAGAGTCTCTTGACACTGAAACAGGGATGGGTGCTTGGTGTCATTTCCACTTCATGGAAGGAAGCAGTGATCTTGCATATGGAATGTCCCTCTCTTCTTAGGATCACCCTTGGGGCAGCTTGGCTACCAGGAACTGCACTACTTTTACTGGTCTGTTACTGTCCATATGTGCAGAACAAAAAGGATGTCACAATAATGAAGGCCAAGATACAAACTGGAGGTTTTACTCTGGAGTCAGTTGAACTGGTGACTGGAAACTCGGAAAGAACTCTGGGAAGAGTTCAAAGTGAGAGGTGCTGCACAGGTGTTGAGTTGGAGAGACACGTGGCAGGTCCATGGTGGTAAAAGCAGTTGTGGAGGGCTCTGAGCTCTGCTTTAGTCCCATTTAGTGTGAGCTGACAACTTAGCATTGACAAAGATGTCAGACTGAGGCTGTTCTTTGAACATGAGGAGACAGATCCTGAGCAGAGACGCAGATCTGAGTAGTCAGTGCAGTGATGGGAGCTTAAACTTGTTTTGCAGATGAGATCTCTGAGGCGAGATACTGAGAAAAGAGAGACCTGAGAATAGAGAGAGTGTTGATGAAGAATGGAGATCCATGATGGGAAAAATAAGAAAATATTAGTAAGTAAGGTTAGAAAGTTAGTAAGAATATGAGCGTGTTATCCTGTTTCAAGATCAGGAGGATTGTCTGGGAAGGAAGACGTGGATGGAGAATTTTCATTGCAGTGTGGGGGTTGAAAATGGAGCTGGAGAGAGTTATTGTAGTTGGAGTAAAACTGCTTGAATAACACTAGAGATTTAAAAGAAATGGCTGAAGAGGCACAGGTGAGTTTTTTTAAAAATTATTTTGATGATAGCTGAGAAAATAGAACCGCTTTTCTGTTGAAAAGAGTAAAAGCAGCTGAAGGCTAGATGAGATGTTCAGAAGGAAATACTGGGGCTACAGGCAGTTGGAAAGGGTGAAGAGATCAAGGAAGATGCATTGGAGAAGAGCAAATGTTTATTTTTGCCCTATGTACCTTGCTGACCTTCTTAAAGTACTCCTCTCTCAGACGGTTTCCTGTGATCATTTTTTCATCTTGAGAGAAACTAAGGCTGAGTAAGCTTAAGGAATAGAGCAGTGTGTAAGTGTGACTGAAATATGACTCAAAATGCAACTTTCTCCAAATGGAATATTTAAATAGGTGGAGGAGCTGGAAGGTGAATGTAATCCTGGTAAATGTGGAAAGAGGAGGAAAGGAGATAGAGCTGGAGATGATCCATGTGGATTTTATTATGACAGAGGAGGCCAAAGAGTTCAAGGTAGTGGGAACAGCCAACATATCAGTAAAAGTATGGGTTTAGAGGGCTGAGGGTGAACAAATCTTGTGGCCTCTCTACCAAACAGGTTATAATTTAAGGAGCCTTTGTCTCATGCTGTAAGACAACAGAAGCAGGAAAAATATTTTCGAAGCAGTGAAAAAGGCAGAGGGAAAATCAGCGAAGAAGAACATGAAATTGAGCCAAAAATAGGACAGATGAAAATTAAACTTGATAGAAATATCTGTACAGGATTACACAGTTCCTTCCCAGACTAAGGAGGGAGAAGTCTTTTTTTTTTTTTTTTTTTTGCTTCACTACAGTTCTAGTGAGTTAGAACAGTGACTTCTTTAGATTTAGACAGATCTGTGCTACCCACTGCCTGTGTGTGGCAAGGAGTTCTCTGTACCATGTACAAGCAGACAATGTCTGTGCAGACTCTTTTCTTCCTACACGAATACTGAGGGCATCTTGCTTGTTTTATGCTTGAAAGGGAGGTTTGTTATGCGGTTTGGACTTAGTACAATGGATTTTATTTTATTTTTCTTTTCTACACCATTAACTGGGAAAAATACATAAAGCACAGCAGCTCTCAGTTCATTTAATTTGGTTGCTAGAAGTCTTTGTATGTTCCAAATAAATATTTGGTAGTTGTTTTACAAAAGAATATTTTTTTGGCCCATAGTCAGAATATGTACAGGAGAAAGGAAGCTCTGATAGAATCTTATGATGAAAATTCACCACCCCTGCTCTCCATCCTCCTTGGGGTGCTTTTTCTCTTGGAAATAAGAGCAGTGATTACAGGAGAATCTGAAGTATCAAGAGATAACCTAAGAGATGGGACTGAGGAGTCAGTGAATTTTGGAAGTGAATAGTATTGACTCTGAACAGCAGAATTAATGAATAGTGGTTTCTTCTGGTTTTGGTTATTGCAATTACTGTGATGTGCTCAATTCTCCCACCCATGCTTGCACGCTCGTTCTGTCAGATGTTTGAAGGCTTCTGAGCTGGTTGCTATCACTGAGTTAAAACTCAAACCTCATGATTTAAGGTTTGGTTGGCCTAGTTCAGGCTACTTTATTCAAAGCTGAGAAACAAATCGGCTGGAGTACTGATGGAGCAGGAACGTTTGTTCTCCTTTTCTAACAAGGGTATTTAAGGTACTGCAGCCCAGAAACATAGAATCCTATGAACAGAAGTAGATGGCTGTTACCATCTCTATGCTGAAAATCATGGTTTAATAAAAATCAAAACTTATATTTGAGGTACCAGGAACACACATGTGCACCCACCCACACTGACTAGACAAGATTTTTGTTTTCACGTGGATGTGACATGAACCCTGACAGACATTCTCTTGTTATGTCACAAGATCATACTTTGTTTTTGTACATAAATCTGAATGAATGTAGAGATGTATCTGCTTAAATCTGGATAGGGATTGTACATTGGCAGTTTAGAAGGTTCCAGATAAAGAATATCTTCAATATGTTTTCCAAATCATGATGAATTCTATTTACTTATTAGGAAAACTACCAGTACAAGCACAATATTAACCTTGATTACTTTAAATTTGGAGTGTGTTTGTTGCCTGCTTGCTGTTTTGACTGTGCATAAGGTAGAAAAAAAATTAAACTGCTCTCATGCTTCTAAACTGTAACCGAGTGATTATTTGTGAGGCCTTGCACATACAGACCTTGGAGCATGGCAAAGAGCAGGAATAGATGGCATAACTGGGAGCGAGAAAAGTTTGTTCCTCAGCTTTCTGGAGGTTAGCTTTTGTTTTACCTACAGCTAGGAAAAACTGGAGATATGAACAAAATGTATGACAGAGAGGAAACTGAGTGTAATAGCTGGGCTGGGTTGTTAAGTTCCTCTGATGAGGCTTAATTGTTACAATGCCTGCCGTCAGCTGGTACAAAAGAGTTTTAAACTCCTCCTTTGCACCATAGTATTGGCTTCCACAAAGTGTTGCAGAGGAAACATCTGTGAGTGGAAAACATCCTGTCACAGATAATACAAGGAAGGAAGGAGAAGTGAGTATATGCTTGGCCTGCTCTATACTTCTTTGATGGCAGGTATAATGCCATGTCTGTTCAATCACTCGATGTAGGAGTTATTGATGCCTCTTCTCTTCTGCCCTTCTAGGCAGTGTGACATGAACTTCCTGATCCTCAAAGCAGCACTGATGTGTCTCGTTCTTCTCCTTTCTTCTCTTTGCCTTTCCCATGCAGTCCAAGTATCAGCAGTAGAGGTCAACACCCCGGAGGAGATGTTTGTGGAGAACGGGACGGACGCAAAGCTCCCATGCACGTTCACATCCGTAGAAGTGATCAGCAGTGCAGCATCTGTCTCCTGGAGCTTTCAACCTGAGGGAGCAGCCACTCGTATCTCAGTAAGCAGTGGCTGGAGGGGAACAGACCTGGGAGGGGAGACTGGGATAGTTGAGCAGCGGTTGTCTAGTTGGTTCTAAGGAGCAAGCACATATGGCTTCCACCCTCCTTTGTGTGCCTTATCTCCATCACTCTGATTTTAGGGGGCTTTTTTAGAGTTGTATGAAAATATTGCAGTCTTCTAGATCTCTGCCAAGACACACACCAAGGAGTGTGCAGCTACCACAAACACTAGGTAGTCTGTTAGTCTTAGGAGAGGGATGTTGGTATGGAAGCTGTATGTATGAAGTAGATGAGCATCTAGGAATTTTGTAAATTCTCTATCCTTTTGCATTTCACTGAATGTAGCAGTCACAGAATTTGAATTACCACTGTAATTGCAGTGTTACATTGTGTATTGTGCATGTTGTTTATTTTGCTTCTGTACTGTATAGCCTCTGCTTGAAAGGGTTTAAAATAAGACCAGTCTCTGGTTTCAGAGCAGAACTGAGTAGCTCAAATCAGTAAGCAGTTACATTCTCATATTATAGTTACTTGATAAGTGAAAAATCAGGCTAGCAAGGAACTTAGGCAAATAATATTTGTCATTGCTCAGTTACTGTATGTTGGGCCCAAGTGGGCTCAGATCCTTTGGATGTAAATCTTCAAAGAAATGGCTTTGGTAGGTTGATAGCTGTCTTCTTCCTCTTCTTCCTCAGACACTTGTGCCTCTTTCTTGTACCTTGTCCTCAGTGAGAATTTAGAGGAAACAGAAAAAGGAACTGTGGGATAGCTTTGAGGATGTGGGGTTAGCAGGTTGCTCATCCTGTTTGTGTTTGTCTCCTTCCCTGCAGACATGAGCTCTAGGAGCTATTCAGTGCTCAGAGCAGAGATGGTCAAAACCAGTGTGTGAGCATCTTGCTCAGTATATAGAGCTCTGAGGAACAAGCTTCTGAACTCTTAGTGAAATAAATATTTAGTTTTGAAGAGGGAGCTCTTCCCATTGGGAATCCAAAGCAGTAGTTGGGCAGAAGCTTACGGAAGTAGAGCATATTTCCTGCCAGTGTTGAACAGGATGGGTGAAGAGAAGCCATCTGTTTGTGTGTTTCCCGTTCCCCATAAATCCTGTTGTGCCATTCCCTTTCTGCATCACTGTTCGGTCTTAGGAATAGAGCTTCAGCATATAACATTCCTTTTGGGATTGAAGTCCGTTCAGATATTCCACCTGGATGTAGTTGTCAGCACAACTGAAAGAAAAGCAAATTGTCTTTGAGCAGAAGTGACCCAGCACAATTTGATGTTAATTCCCTGTTTCTTTTGAGGGTCTGGGGAAGGTGTAGAGGGGATGTTTATGAGCCCGAGTCGTGGCATTGCACAGCTTGGTGGGTGTGAGTTTGAAAGATCAATCTCATGATCACCTTATGTCTGAGCTAAGCCCATGCATCTCTTGACAAGGATGGTCCTGTGCCCCTTTAGAATCACACTGGCAATCTTGTGGCCATGTGGTGAGGCTGACTCAACTGTGAGCTTCCCCTGATTGTCCCCTTCCCTCACCCTGTATTCCAAAGAAGTTTCATCTCACTCCACCATAGGCAAGGGATGGCTTGAGTAACTTAGCTTGTATTTTGGGACTTATTTTACTTTGTGATTTCTGCTCCCCCAGGTGAGGTCATCTAGAGAGCTGAGGAACCTGCCTCTGGCATTCTAGACTTCCAGTGGGATGACTTCCCCTGTGCACAGGGGTGTGGTAATGCAGTGCTACTGTGCTAAAAGTTACAATCCAGCTGGAAAAGCTGCAGGCTGATCCAGAATCCCTCCTAAATGTTGGCAGCTGACTGTGTGCTTGCCAGCTTTCTACCACAAGAAATACTTTGTTGAATTTATGTTAATCTGTAGACAACAAATAAGATTAATGGCAGCAGGACAGATGGCCATGATGTGCACATACCTGATCTGGACAAGATCCAAAGATCTTGTTCAAAGAAAAAGATTTGTGCTGCTAAGTGATAAGGCCTGATATTCAGAGTGCAGGTCTGATAGAGAGGGTGCTGGAATTGCAAGCCTGAGATCAAGGGCAGGAAAATGAAAAGGGATAGGAGGTGACTTGAATGGAAATATAACTGTCTTGTAGGCAGTCTGTTCTGTGGCAGAGACACTGCTTTGTAAATAAGGCAGGAGAAAGAGGAAGCTGGAATATTGTCCTAAATTTCTTTCATTGTTCTCTGGAGACTGAAATGAAGGGAATTCAGTTTGATTCTTGATTAGGTTTGTTTTGCTGTCTTGCAGGATATCCAATTAAGAAAGGATGTGCTCTTGCAATTCTTCTGCAGCCTTGAGGCCTCACTTAGGGTATCCCATGTGTTTGAAAGCAGAGTTGTCCTGTAGAAGTCTATGCACTTCTACTGCTTTAAATTACAGTTCTGGGCAGGTATAGTTAGGAAATACTCAGTTCCTCCTTGGTCTGTACTAAAAAGGTTTATTCTTCAGAAATTTTTTGTTGTGTATAGGGAGTGCAGAGCCAATGTGCAGCTTAGTCACTTAAAAACTGGGAAAGTTATATTTAGTTACCTGAAGGTTTCTGGAAAACAGCTAGATGTACTCTAAATTGGTCATGGGATTTTCTGAGGGGGTGGAAGGAAGGGAGAGTGTTGCATGTTAATTTAGCTGCACTTCAGTTGCAAGTAACACAGCAAAACACAAGATGAGAAACTTGATATCCTTTTTCTGCTAGGATGCAGGCAGCTTCCTGTGCCTGAAAGATAGATGGCTGCATTCCAGGACTCTTCTGTCCTTTAATTATTACCAGGTTACCAGGTTTTTTTTTCTCTTTCCCCTACCTTCTTTTCTGCAAAACTGTGTCCCCTGCAAAACAGAGGAAAAAAAAACCCAGCCCATCCAACCACAAAACAAATCAAAACCAACAGAAAACTGAAACTTGCAGTCTCTTGTGCTGTTATGGTTGAGGTGTAAGCATGGTTATGTGATCAAGAGGCAACAAGGCTGACTGAAGTGATGAAGCAGGAGGATAAAAACCTCACCTGCTGGCTGTGTGTAACACAGTTGGCTCTGGGAGAATGCTGTAATAGTGGGAGAAGCATGGTAGCTCCGTACTTGCTAATTGGATTGTTCTTATATCCTCTTTTCCTTGACTGCAGTTTTTCTATTACTCTAATGGGAAGTCATACCCTGGAAAGGACATACCATTTAAAGACAGGATCACTTGGGCTGGAGATCTTAACAAGAAAGATGCTTCTATCACTATATCAAACATGCAGTTCCGGGACAACGGCACGTACATTTGCGATGTCAAGAACCCACCTGACATTGTTGTCAAACCAGGAGAAATCCGAGTTAGAGTTGTGGAGAAAGGTATTCATTCACCCTATATGATTTTTTTTTCCCTTCTTGTTTTTTTTCCCCCTCCATTTCTTGTTTAAATCATTTTTTTGGGGGGTGGGGGAGTAGCCTGGAGGGAATAATTGCTTTTTTAATTCTCTTCTTCCAGATCCTAATAATGAAACCAGTATCTGTCAGCTGTTTAAAAACTGTATGTCATACCCTTTCCTCTCTGCCCACTAATTCCTGTGGTTTAAACAATTCTTAGGAAAAGCTGATGGAAAGGCTTGATGAAAACACGTCTTCTCATTTTGAAGTCCTGTGAATATATTTGCTGCATTATGCTACATCAAGGGTTAGGGTGACTTATGAAATCTAGTGAGCAAGGAGAAAAAGCAGCAGACTCTTCATTTTGAAACCCTTCTGGTATATTTAATGGAATGCAAATCTATAAATCTGGTCCAAACATACAGAAAGCGAAATGCTACTGTGTTCCATGCAAAGGTGTTTGTGTTGAATGTGCATTCAGTCTCTTACTCAGGTGTTCTTAAAAAATCCATGGTGGCTCTTACAAACTTCAGGGCCTGGCTACTTGCAATCACATGAGGCTTATGGTTAGCATTTGGTAACATTTGTCACAGGTCAAGAGCACTAAGATTCTGTTTGTCAATTTGGCTCTTTATTTCCCTTGATCATCCAAAACATTTGATTGTTCCACCTCAGCTGGAGGTCATCCAAAATATGATGTTCTTCCTACAATGAAATAATTATTACAGTAATTGCATTACCAAATTTATAATTTAGGAAGGACAGGAATAAATGTTGAATTCATAAATGGCAGTGCTGATGCAGCTATTCCATTAGTTTTAGTATGTTAGGGCAGATACGTATCCCATGTGTGTGTCCCACTTGGAGTGATACTGCTGCTAGGGCAGGGGTGTACCCCTGCTCATGAGGTCATTCCATATTCTTACATAGGCAAGGTCTCTAATTTTTCTCTTCATGGAACAGTTTGGGTTGGGTGGGACCTCTGGAGGTCCAACCATCACTTAGAACTTTCTGTTTCTTGGAAGTTTGAAGGCTATATAAAATTGGGTCTGTTTATTTTCTCGCAATGATAGTCACTATGAAGAAGCAGTAAAGCAATTGCCGGTTTGGCAAAGTCAGGTTGTCTTGGAAAAGCCTTTTCAGATTTTAACCCAGGTTAAGCAACTAAAGACTGACTTCAGTACACTAATTCTGCTGATATTTTTCAACAGGTTTGCATGCTGGCTTTCCTGTAGCTGGGCACCAGGAAGAGAATCTCATCGATTCTGAATAAAGACTTGTGTTTGAAATACTTCTCACCATCAGAAAAAATGTTGCAACAGCTCTCTTCAGATTCTTAAAAAGGCAGTGAAAATGGGCTTTCAAGCTCTTGTATAGGTTGTAACTCATCCTGAACTGAGCTGGAGCAGTTTTTTCATTTGGAATAAATACATGATGACACTTGTGCATATTGGTTTTTTACTAAGTATGCATCTAATAGTACTGAATCATATGTCTGGTGTTGTAAACCAAAGCCACAGCCATTCTTTGCACATTGAAATGACCTGATAGATGATAGGTTAGCTTTAGGTTTTGGATTAAGAATTTAATAAGTTCCATGGTGGCCTAATTTTTAAAAATTGCCAAACTAACCCAGCTAATTTTTACTGCAGTACCTACATGGTGTTTGCACAAACAGCTCTATCAAGTGTGTTGGAAGAATTCTACTGGCAAGGATGAAAAGCAAGGCTGTTTTTTCAACAGACTATCTGAATTTGGAAAGGACTACAATTTAAAGCCTAAACAACAGAAATTCAGAGGGAATTCCAATATATAATGTATATTCTTGCATTAGGCTGACACTGCTTGTAACAGGAAGCTGCTTAGCAATGTGTTCAAGACAGCTTGTGTTACCTGTGGTTGACACATGGGGGGAAAAACTTAGAATGGTACAGGAATCTTTACACTTAGGAGCAATGGAAATGTCGCTTTCCTGCCTCTTTCATAAAACTGATACTGACATGCTCTCAGTGAAATGGAAATTGCTCTGAATTTCAGTAATAATAAGTGAAAAGTGTTCTCTGAAGGTCTGGATTTTTGGTTTATGTTGAGCTGTTAACTGAAATATTGGCTTTCAGAGCTGGTGTTTGGTTATGTAGCTAGGACTGTCTTTCACAGTGAAGTCATTGGCTGCTCTGGAAGTGCTTATGAGGAATTTGTGTAGCTGTAGCATTCTGGAAAATATTGGGACCATTTTCTGAAAAGCAATAAAGTTGGGTTCTTAGTTTTACATGTGAACACTAGCATTTTTTTTATACAGTCTTAAAAATGTTTAGTAACAGGATTTAACTACTGTCCATCACTCAGATTCAACCAACCAGAAAAACCCTCATGAGTTAAAGAAGTGACAAGACTCAGTGTTCTAATACCATTTTTTCAGCAGATACTCTGCTCTATAGTTTTGGATTGTCACTTGCTTCCTTGCTCTAATAAAATGTGTGTGTTTTCTGGTGTACAAGGCAGCAGCAGGTGTGCTGTCAGAAATGCATGTCTGATTTGATGCTTTTGCAAGACAATTATTCCTGCACTTCTGGAAAGGTGAAAAAGCACAGAAACTAACGAACTCCTTATATGCCTCAAAGTAAATTAGTTCATTTTTGCATGGGCCTCAAATCCGGTGACATCTTACATATCTGAATATTATAACTTGTAGGACTCTCCTTAATAGCAGATGGATCCCTGGGCTGCCAAAAGGTTCTAGAAAGAATGTCTTCCTCTAAGTTGTGCCGTTCATATCTTCATTTTTAATTTCTAACTAAGGCTATGAATTCCCATATTGCTCTGAACTGGCATATCACACTGGAGAACCAGGAAAGCTGCTGATGTGATGTTTGGCTGAATGATGTTACGATCAGTGAAACAGACAGAAGTCAGGTAGCCCTTCTGCTGAAAGTCACTGAATTCCAAAGGAACAGGACTAAATGTAAGCCTTCTCAGTTTTCTCAGTGTGATGCCCCTGCTTCAGGGTACTGCTGATCTGTGGTCTTGCTGGAACAAGTCAAGGAGGGTTAAGGGGCTATTCCACCTTTCATATGAGGAGAAATGGAGGCAGCTGGGATTGTCTGGCCTGCAGAAGAGATGGAGGGGTGATCTAGGCTGCAGAAGAAAAGAAAGGCTCAGGAGAATCTTCTCACCAGATATTCATGTACATTGATAGCACCTAAAGAAGACTGAGCCAGGCTCTTCAGTGGTGCCTAGTGCCAGGACAAGAGACAATTGGCATAAATTGGAACAAAGGAAATTCTGTCTGCACTTAAAACTCCACATTTTTACTGTGGTTGAACACTGGACTAGTGTGTTGGTTTGGCAAGGCTTGGTTTTAGGTAGCAGGGGAGTCACAGAGATGGCTCCTGTGAGAAGCTGCTGGAAGCTTCCACCATGTCTGGCAGAGCCAATGGCTGATGGCTCTGAAGATGGACATGCTGCTAGCCAAAGCTGGGCCAGTGAGAGAGGCTGGTAAGGCCTCTGTGATGACTTATTTAAGAAGAAAATCAAAACAAGGTCATGGGGGTTTTTGCTACTAGCCAGAGAAGAAGAGGTGACGATGTTAGGGAGAACAACAGGGTGACACCAAGGAGGGGCAGGAGGTGCTCCAGGCACTGGAGCTGATTCCTCTGCAGCATGGTGAGGACCATGGTGAAGCAGCTTTGCCCTTGCAGCCCATGGGGATCCACCTGCAGCCAATGGAGGTGCCTGTGCTAGAGTGGGGGGATACCTCGAGGAGGCCGTGATCCAGTGGAAGACCCAGTGGAGAGAGACAGTCCCTGTTTCCAGGCTGGAGCAGCCTGTCCTTGGAGGACTACACCCTGTGGAGAGACCCATGCTGCAGCAGTTTTGGGAACACTGTGTGCCCGTGGGAGGGACTCGTATTTGCAGCAGGTGTGGTAGGGTTGATACTCATGGGAGTGGCCCCATGCTGGAGAAGTTCATGGAGAGCTGTCTCCTGTGGGAGGGACCCCATGGTGCATCAGGGTAAGGACACCTCACCCTGAGCAGCAGAATCAGTTCATATCAGTGATGAACTGACCAAAATCCCCATGCCCTGTCTCCCTGCACTGTCAGGGAGGGGCTGGGGGGGAAAAAGGTGCTTTAAAGGTTTATTTTATTTCTCATTATCCTCCTCTGCTCCTGTTAGTAATAAATTTCACTTTGCAGCTGAAGTTTGAGCCTGTTTTGCCCTTGAAATATTTTTCCTGATCCTTATCTCACTCATGAAGCCTTCATTAATTTCTTTTCTTTTCCCTCCTTTGCCCAGCTGTGGCAGAGGAGGGTGAGCAGGCGACTCTCATGGGTGCCTGGCATGGGGCCAGTGTCAAACCACAACAACTCAGTTGCCTGAAGAATCTCTCATCCTTGGAGACAGGCAGATCCAAAGTGGACAGAGTATTGAGCAAACTGTGCTGCTTGGCCCTGCTTAAGCAGAGGGTTTGGACTGGACAGTCTCAAGACATCCTCTCCAGCCTCTACAATTCTGAGATGATCAGATGCAGGTGTCTGATATATATATAAGTGTAGGTTTTGCCTGTTGGATCTTTTGCTGATTCACATGTGTTTGGTAGAAGTAGCTAGAGTAGCATGGAGCCTTGTAAGAAACCCTCTGGCCTGAGATGTTCCTTGTGTTAACCACGATGTGGGGGGAAGGAAGGTACTTTGTTCTTATTGGGAAAAGCTGTAATGGTAGCCTGTGTATTCTTTGACTTGTAAGTATTTTGTACTCATTCTATGATTGGCTTTTGTTTCTGGCTGCTCTTTTTTGGCCTACTCTCCCCCAGAATAATAATAGGGAAAGCATGAGTAAAGCAATACTGAGTTCGTCTACGTGTTTTCCTGGTATTGTACAATGATCCTGACTTAAGAAGGGAAAGAAATGAGTCTATAAAAATGTACAGGTCTGTATTTTGAGACACCAGAATCACGTATAAACAGTGCTAAGAGTGATCCTGGGTAGGAGCTCTGCTGTGTGCTGCATGCTCCCTGGAGAACACCCAGCATTCAGCACTTCTAGTGGGTTAGCGATGTGCTGTGTCCAAATCTGCTTTCAAGCGTGCCTGCGTTTTCATGTTGAATTGCCAGATGGCTGTAACCTGTTTTTTTTTCCCTTCAGATACAAAATGAGACAGGGTTGTCCTCATTGTCACTTGTGTTCCCTGACATGTAAAAACCTTTGGTTCAACATGAACTCTCTCCTGAAGGATTGTGACATTAAGAACACTCCTGGTGTATGCTCTGTTCCTATGTTACTCTGCTGGCTGCCTTCTGCCACTGCCACTTAGGCTGCATGCTGTAATTTCTGGGTATTACATTAGTGTCTGTTGCTCTAAACTAATCCAGGCTCAAGGGCATTTGTGGTTTACACTTCTGTTGAGCAGGGAATGCAGAAGAGTTGAATGTTTTCTCCCTTCTCTCCGCAGACAGCCTGCCTGCGTTCCCCATTGCCACCGTGGCAGGGATAGCCATCGGTACGGTTACAGGTCTCTCATCGCTCATCTCTATTGTCGTGTGTCTTGTCATCAGAAAGAACAACTCTAAAAAACGATACTCTGGGTAAGAGATCTCCCTCCTCACCCGTGACTGATGTGAGGAACAGCAGCAGGATCAGAGGGAGGGCTTAAGGAGGGGTAGGAGTTGTTCCAGCCAAGCCTTGGCAATCTCAGCTAGAGATAGGTATGGTTATGTGGAACCTAATGTAATACTGTGATCATCTGCCTTTAGTGATTACCTCTGTACTGTGCTTGAAGAGACCTACTGACCATGAGTTGCACCTGAAAATTGCTAGGTGTTGAAGTTGATCCCCAGACACAAGGATATATGCCCTCAGAGCATTTAATCCAAGACCCCATAGCTCTGGTCTGTTCTCATTCCCTCCAGCTCTCCTTTCCTTACCACCTCCAAAGGAAAAGCACCACACATGCACTTTTAAGGAATGCTGTGTATTAAGATTAGGACTGGGTTTTTCTATTATCAGTGTCTGCCTCCTAAGCCTGGACCAAAATACTTGCCAAGTACTTGCCAAAACCCCCTACATAACCACTCTTAAAAGTAAGGAAGGAGTAGCCACTCTGTATCCACATTGCCATTCACTTTCTGTTTTTTGTTGCCGTCCCTCTTACCGTCCCTGCAGGGTTTTTAGTGTTAGGAGGGTAACTCCAAAATGAAGCGCAGTTCTTTGAGTGGGCATGTGAAAAAACAAGAACTGACAAAGGCATATGAGAGTCCTGTGGTGATGAAACTTGCTGCTGGAGGAGAAGGTGCTTCCTTTTTTCTCCTCTCTAATTACGTGGTAATTTGGTTCTCTAGAAAGAATGAAAATTATGTATGGAGTCTTAGAAACAACCCCAAAACATACAAGTTTCTTCTGTTCTTTGCCCAACAAATATTCCTGCTTATTGCAGGTTCTTTGGGTTGCCTGTGGGATTAAAGAAAATCACTCCAAAAATAAGCTTGTGGGGATTTCCAAATTAAACTTTGCCCTGTCCTTTTCCCAGTTGGAGAGCTTAGACAAAGTGAGTTGGCTATTGCCCAATGGTAAGGCTAAATACAGCAAGGGTGACTGTGTGTGCTCAGAATTGTGTGGAAAGCCTGGATTTTTCCCTTTCTGCATGTGTCCTCCCCCTAAGAACTGAAAAGAACCCTGCAGTATCCTGCACCAGCAGTGTGCCTGAGGTGGCCTGCTTGCACTGCTTCCCACTGACCCGCTCTCCAGTGTCTTCCTGCTGGAGGACACATGCTGGTGTTGAGTCTGGAGCAGTAGTTCATGCACTGTGATTTCTTGTAGCAGATTTAACTACTCTCTTGGAAAAGTAGTATCTAAGGTTTAAGTCCTGCTTTCACTGACCATGCCAGCTCTGCATGATGTGTAGAAAGAAACCAAGTGTGCTGTGACCCCCTCCAAACTTACGGACTGTGTTCTACATGATGCTAACCTGGTGTGTGGTGGTGGAGAGAAGCACTTACTCCTAGATAACCATTCTGCCTTGAACTGAGGTGGGCTGGGGCCCTGCGTGGCATCTGGAACCCCTGCATGGCCACGGTTTCCATTCATGCTCTGACTTTGGTGGTTTTTTTGTTTTGTTTTGTTTTTTTTTTCTTTCTGCCTTGGTGTGCTGGTATCGGATCCTGCTTACCTTCCTCTCCTTACAGAGATCCTGATATAGACGCCAGATTGGGGATGTAACAGGGCTGGGTCTTCTCTTCCAGTCCCACTAGACACCATGGTAACTAATCAAGTTGGTGGTTGCTGTTAATACCTGTGTGTGTGTACACATTTCCTCTTCCTTTGCTGACTAACCAGCTAGCTCTCTACTAACATCACTGTAATTTGTGCTGGAGTTTGTTGGCAAAGGGATGATGCATTTCACTGGGTGCTTGGGGTTTCATTGTCTCGTGTCTGACTGGGGTGGAGTTGTTGTTTATCCCAGATGGTGTCCCTCCATCTCTTCCAGCAGTGAACTTGCCAGTGCATTGACTAAAGCACAGGAAATTCTGAGCTCTTTCTGTGTCAAAATTAAAGTAAATTCCCTGTAAGTGTTCCTCTGGCTCAGACAGCTTGGGTGTTGGAAAGCTTTCAGGGATCTCTTAAGCCTGAATGGTAACATTTAGATAGTGTAGATCTGAGGAGTTTTGTGAATAAAATAATTAATCACTACATAATTTTGGTAACAGAAGGGATGCATTATCTCTGAGACAGTTGAGACCCCTTGCCATGATATCTGGGGTTGTAGTTCTTTTTAAATTCTAACTGCTGCAGTTATGAGGAGCTAGATCTGCTATGGTAAGACCTACCACAGGGTAAAAAATGCTTGCCCTGCGAGGAGGTGGTCTGCTTAATGTCACTGTCCTTGTTTGTTTCTGTACTCACTTTATACACTGTCTACAAAGACTGAGGGAAAAGGATGCCCAGTGGTCAGAAGGTTGTGGTACCAGAGGGCATTCTTGTGACTGCTGCCAAGGAGGTGGCTACTTAATTCTCCTGTGTGCTTTGGTACAAGGAGGTAGATCCAGCACTGAGAGACCCATCACTGCATTGCCCAGAAGTCACCAACTTTAAGATAATTTGCTCTGTGGTATTAATTTTTCTGTCACAGGCTTGTTTTCTTTTCAGTCCTGCTTTAAGCAGATGAAAAGAAGCAATCAGTTGGTGAAAACCAGCAGCCTTGTTTTAGGGGTGTTGGTTCTCACCACAAGACAGTTCTTTTATTTGAAAACCAAGATTTGCCTGATTAGATATTCAAGTAGCTATATGAGGGCACATAACACAAAAGTCCTGTATGACTCTTGAGGTAATTGCTCCACAGACTGGTGTCTACTGGGAGAATTATTTTGGGCTCACAGCCTAACTATAACAGCAAGGGAACTAATGTAAAGTTGAGTAGGAAGTACCTTGCTGGTGTAGAGAGAGCTGATGGCTCTTGCAGCTGTTGGCTCTAAGTGTAGCACTGGTACAACACTTGCCTCAGTGATTGGGATTGTTTAGCTTCTAGTTAGAAGATAATTGCTGTCCACTGCTGTTAACTGAGAAGAAAACACATGATTTTGGAGAGGCTGAGTTGAATGGGAGTATCTAAGGATCAGGGGCTGTGGAGGAGCTGCTGTCCTATGTTAATAGCTGCTCCTTCCTGTTGCTTACCAGTGAAACTCAGAGGAAGGACAGAGAAATGTCCCGGGAGAGATGGAGAATTGCGTGTGTTTATTTCAGAATCCATTATGTTCATTTCTTTACTTTGGCGTAACCTGCCACATTTCATCTTGCCATCATTCGTCTTTTTTTTTTGTTTCTTTTTTTTTTGTTTGTTTGTTTTTGTTTTGTTTTGGTTTTCGTGTGCCTCTTGAACATTGTCGTGCAAACTCTGCTCTGCCACCTCGTCAGCTGCAGTACCTCTGAGAGCTTGATGTCTCCGGTTAAGCAGGCTCCGCAGAAGGCGCCCTCCGACACAGAGGGCCTGGTAAACAGCGTGCCCGCCAGATCACACCAGGTAAACTGCTCCTGCTGCTCCCCAAGACAGGATTCCCCCCCAGCTTGGGGCAGCTGCTGTGGAAAACATCCAGGCAGGGTGGGATTCGTGCATTAGGGGCTGTCTGCTGGTAAAAGTGCGTGCGCTGGACAAGGGGTGCGCAGTAAGCCGAGACTGGTGAGCTCTGCTGTAGAAATCTTGGTGCAGTTGAAAGAGCAGCATCTTTGTATTAGCTCAGGTGGAGTTTTATGCCCTTTTTGTACTAAATTATGAAAAACCACGGTTGTGATGTTGTGCACTAACACAGGTGGTAGTGAAGTGCAAGGATGAGGAGTGGTCAGTGAGTAGCTGTTCAACACAGGCACAGTACAATGTCTGTCAGATGTGGATCACCCCCTAAAGCTGCCTAGTCTGTTCTGGGATGGTAATGGGGAGGAGTTTGCCTTGCACTCTCATGCTCCATGGCACGTACTTCCTTCACAAGGGGAGGAGCCAGATGCTGACCAGTTGGTGCTGCTGAGAGCTCTCTTCTGCTGAGCCTCCCAACTTCTGTGGGCTTGAAAGTGCCACTCAGTGGTTGCTGCAGCTGGCAAAGTTCTGCTGACTTTGAAGGGAAAAAGTGGCTTTTATCCACACTTAACTTCCCACGGGAGGGGACAGAGCATGAGTCAGACAGGGATTCTGTGCAGGGATCATTACCTGTTAGTACAGGATTTCCTTGTCTGGAAGCTGTTTCTTCCCTCTTGATTTGATTATTCCTAGCAGTTTTCCTGTGAATATACAGGTCCTGGGAGAGTTTAAGTTCAAAATGGACTTCTTAATTAGTCACCTTTTAGCAGTGTAGGCTGCAGTGTAGTGTGTGCAAGTTAATGCCTGATTTCTTAATTTCTCTTGACAAAATAATGGAGATGTGTGTTAATGTTTTAACACTGCAGGAAAAAAACAAATGTGCTAACAGTCGGCTCAGTAAAGTCAAAGCTCCTACTCTGCTGGATCTCTGGTTTGGTTCTGAAATGCATTTTGTTCTGGGCCATGCAGTATTTCCAAAGTTTTAGCACACAGGCCCACAAAGCTGCCTTCTGCCATCAGAGATCAGTTATTCACAGAGGCTGTATAATCAGGATTTAAAAATAGTCAGATTTTGACTGGAATAGGTCTTGTAGGAGCAGACTGCCTAGAAGTTCTGGGTAAAACTTGTCTTTTCTAGATCATGGGAGAGGCTTCTGGAATGGGTGAACGAGACAGATGATTCCCAC
The DNA here is from genome assembly GCF_001522545.3 of Parus major. Classification (NCBI taxonomy): domain Eukaryota; kingdom Metazoa; phylum Chordata; class Aves; order Passeriformes; family Paridae; genus Parus; species Parus major. The sequence continues at coordinate 109,734,910 of NC_031768.1, forward strand.
AATCCCCCTTCAAAAAAGTTTTTGCAGAAGAGGGATTTATGATGTGGTAGCTGTTGGAGTCAACATCTATAGGTCAAAAACCCAAAAAGTTTTATCTAATTATTGTCATGGGATGACTTGCAAGTGCCCTGAGAGCTACACACAGATGCTGTTCTGTGCTTGCATCTTGAAAGCAAAAATACTCCAATGTTTTGGTGTGAAAACTTGCAGTGTCCTCATCTTTCCATGTCCCCAGGGTTCTGAGTCTCAGTGTACTGGAAGGAGCAGCAAAGTAAGTCTAAACTTTGTGATGTTAACTCAGAATCAGGGTGCTTTTGCCCTTCTGTAGTCACTCCAGTCTGTTTCTTCATTGACAGAGTTCTTCCTGCAGGTAAGTTCCTAAAGGAAAACACAAAGTGTGAGCACGCTGACCTCAACTGAAAGATACTGCAAATGGCTTTTGTTTTGTTCAGTTTTAGTTCAGTTTTTAGATTTTTAATCTCTTTTTTCAGGCAAACAGAGTTTCTTTTTTGTGGCAGGCATTTGTAACAGCAAATAATTCCTCCACCTTCCATTGAATGTTTGCCCCATCTTTACAGAACAACTAAACATATATACTTTTCTTTAAAAAGATCCACAATGAAATCAGGGTAGGTCAGATTTTGAACAGAATATTTAAACAAGGAAGCTAAATTTCAGTTGATTACAATTACATCATTAGCTTCTAGCCATTGTTTGGTTATTTCTTTGAGGGTCGTATCAGCATGCAAATCAACATATTTGAAATCTTTCATCACATACAAGTGAAACCTGGTGTTTCTTGGTAATGAAGAAATGAGTTGTAGTATTCAAGCTTTTGAGGTGTTCTGCAGGTGAAAGGCAGATACTCATTCCTAGCAGTTCCCAGAGTTTGCTGGCTGTTTGCTGATTTAGACACACTTTTTTCTCTTGGACTGCCTGGTGGTGGTTCCCACTGTCAGCGCTGAGGTCAAACAGCAGAGGCCTGTGCTCTTCCTTGTAGCTTTTTTACAAGGTAGGATGTGTAGGAAGTGAATGAATGCTTTGTGCTTTGTTGGTGGAAAAAGAACTGTGAATACAAACAAAACTGCCTCTGCAAGTTAGCAACAGAGGTATTTGCTCTTAGAGTGGCATTTGAGTTAATTAAATGAAGTTTATTAATTTTTTAATTTATGTATCTGTTCAAGAATCAGTGGGGTATTTGTCTGCATCACTTCTCAGCTGAAAGTCTGCTGAGCCTGCACTTTCTTTGTGTTTTGAGTGCAAGTTACTCAGGTGTGGACCTTGCTTTTTGGAGTTTGCATATCTGATTCTGTGAGTGTTCAGCTGCTTGAATCAGCTCCACTTGTTTTCACTGTGCCCTCCTTCTCAGCAGGTATGTTCTGTCCTGTCATATTTGTCTGTGGTGGTTCTTGTCCGTGCCATCATTCTCTAATGACTACCATTCTACCAGGACTGTTATTTGCGTGGGTAAGAAATGATTTCCAGTGGAGGCAAGAACTACATGGATTTCCCACATGGATGTCCTTGTTTGGATCCCAGGACCCTGAGAAGGAGTAGTTTGTGATGCCAGGAGTCTTGACAGAAATTTCAGATAACTTTCCCAGAGTTCCCATCCACCCTGAATCTGTGGTAGTTGCAACATCATTCAGAATCTGAGAAATTTGAAAATTCTGTGGACTCCTGTTGGACCATGGTGGTCTAACTTTATAATTCCTTTTTCTTTGCTGTAACTTGCAATTTATGACTCTGCTGACAAACTCTTAGCAGGTACACCTGCTACTCTTTTCCATTCAGTTCTGAATGGAAAAATTGCAAGGCTTCAGGAAATGCTGGTTTTATATAGCAGTGCTGATCTGTCTTCTGGTTCTGAAAAGTTAAGATGAGCTTTCTTGGGTTTAGATGAAAGTTCTGAATTGTTTAATTGACAGTTTTTAAAATGGCCTGGGTGATGCTTATAGTCACCTAGGGAATCAATTGGCAGCAAATCAAATAGATGAGCACTGCAATAGGTCCTCGGTCCCTCCTTTTCTCTGTGTTGGCTACCTACCACTTTTTTTTGGTGGCTGACAGTGAACACATTGAGACAATGATGACTTGGTTTGGGTCAGCTGATCACACCAGTCAGTCTCTCCACACCACTAACATGCTGCTTGCAGCACAGTGACTATATTTGAACTGGCAAAAACCCAGTACAGTGGTGACTGATACTGAGTGAACTCCACTGGTAGACAATTGACCTGTCAGAATTTCTTGAACAAAATTTGGAATGTCACAGTGAGTACTTCATGCAGTTAGATTTTTATTTTTTTTTTAACTGATAGTGCTCTCAAGATGAATTTATCATACCCTTCACCTCTGGCCTCAGGCAGATGAGATTTCCAAAACTGCTTGCAATTAAACTTCAGGGTTACTTTGCCTTGAAGTTTATATAGACACTGTGATCTGATTGGAATTAGTTATCTCAATACAGTGTTGGAAACCAGACCAACATTAAAGCAAATAGCAGAGAAATTTTTTTAAAAGTGGCTATAATGAGATTTGAAATGCAGAGTTTTCTAGGACATCAGGGTCCTTTTTTTCCATTTTCTCGGTGTGTTGTTTATATTCAGAGTTTTATACCTACTTGTAAGCTTTTACCCTTCAGTCCATCCTCTTCCTCTATTCTTTCTTACTTTGGTAATACTTTACCCATAAGGAAGGAAACGTGGACTTAAATTCTTCGGAAAGAGAACAAGGTATTTATCAGGTGTGAGCTTTGCCACTGTGCTGGGAGTAAAACAGCTGTGCAGGAAGGTACCTGTGGTCCTTTAAGAGCTTAATTTTCTGTACAGAAGGTCTGTTTTAATCTCTGCCTCATGATAGCTTTGGAAAATAGATGGAAAATTTCTGTGTCAGGTCTATACAAATATTTCCTAATTTGTCAGGATTCCAAAAGTACTGGCAAGAAGGGGGTAAAGGAGTGCCAGTGAAGTCTACTTCTTCCTGGGACATAAGGGAAACCAGAACAGTCAAATGGATGAAATGTTTTGAAGGAAAAACTGTTGAAAAAGCCACAACCAAACTAAAAGCTCTGTCTTTTTAATTCCCCCCCATTCATCCCCAGAGAAGACAGTCCCTTTGCCTCCTGCATGGGGTGTGTGTTCTCTCTGCTGAGGTCACCTGGGAGGTGGTGGCAGCCCTGTGCTTGTCTCAGTTGGGAGGGTTCAGCATGGAAGCTGCAGCTCTCTTGTCATCAAGGTCCCACCTGTCCTGCCGGACCTCTGCTCTGTGGAGGCTGCAGTCCTGTCCTCAGCTTGTCTCCAGTACCTGCAGTTGGCTTTCCCTGGGCTATGTGTTAGAGGATGTGGTGTTTTAGGAAGTGTTCACACATTCAGCTGAAAGACAGGGCTGTAATGTCCTCCTGTGCACCCCATCAAATGTCACAAAGGTGTGAGGCCGTGCCTGCCCAAGGTGTCGGTGGCTCAGAAGTCAGGTAAGGATTCTGTATTGCTGCACCATTTTAGCACTTCCTGGCTCACTGCTGTTTAAGTCTTGGCCCCATCACTGGCTTGGGCAGTGACTTGAGTCACAAGGAGGCTGCTTTGTTATGTGGCACAGCCATACTAGGAATTACAGGACCCGAGTAGCAGTTTGGGAAGTACTCTGCTGTTGACTGGTAAACCTCTAATTTAATTCCTCTTGAACAATATTAAATCTGGCATGCATCTGACTAAGCCACATGTCTTTGCTCCATAGCATGTAAGAATTGCTGCTTTTCAGAGCAAGGGAACCTAGATTTTGCTTCCTGTGACGGCAGGCGGTTTTGGAGGGAGGCAAGGGTGCTGTTTAGCATGCTCCTGAGAGGAGAAAGGTGGCAGACTAGAGCTCACGTGCAGCTGAGGGTTCATTCCACCTGCTTCCAAGTGCTGTTCGCAGTCATAAAATCTCTGTGGTCTTGCTTTAGCTTTCACCTTGCTGCAAGCCCCCATGGAAGTGAGGGGCAGCGTGGCCTGTTCTGAAAAAGCCTGATTGTGCCTGTTCCTTGTGTCCCCAGGGCCCAGTCATTTACGCGCAGTTAGATCACTCCGGGGGACAGCACAGCGACAAGATCAACAAGTCAGAGTCTGTGGTCTACGCTGACATTCGGAAGAACTGAGATCCTCAGCTATCCAAAGGACAACACTCATTCAGACTGGAATTGCTTGAGCAAGATTTGACCCAGAGAACTCACATGTGGCCTTTGATGCCTAGGCTAGGACCAATGCATGTGCATACAGAGGGAGAGATATATATGTATTGTGTGTAAATAGTCTATTTAATCGTACAGAAGTGAGACCAATGTTGCATGTTGAAATGCGGTAAGAATTCTGCTTATAAATTGCCAATATTCTTTTTTTTTTTTTTTTTTGTATCTTGTGTGACGAGAGAGAAAGTGAAAACTCGCATCACAATTTTAAAATATTTTTATCTTGATTATTAATGGAGAAACTGGAAGATACCTGAAGATTCTAGATTCACCTGGAGATTCTTTTTTCTTTGCTTATAGGGCCTAATTTCTTTTATTGAGGTGACTATAAAGAAGATATCTTCTTTATATTCAGAGTTCTTTATGTATACAGGGTATTTATCTTTCCTTGGTCAGATTCTCAGTACAGGCTGCCTTCTAATGTAAACCAGACCCTCTCATGTGGTCTTGTAAGCCAAACTGTGACTCCTAGCTATCAGAAATGTATGTCTTAGCAGTGTGAGTGAAGGAAATCCTTTAGGCCTACCTGACCTGTGTAATGTGGGTCACAAAACTGTTTACTTCTCAATGAGCCCAGCTATTCAAGTTTAGTCCTTTAAGGTGCAGGGATAGTGTTGATCTAATGAATTTTGTGAAATGGTAGTTTACCTGTGAAAACTGTGAAGGAGATAGTGAGTTAAAGGCATAGGAAGCTGTAGCTGTAGGTGGTTACCTCAGACTCTCTTGAACCTTTCAGTGAAATATTTCTTCCTCAAAGCTCTGTCATTTCATTACATAAGCATTACAAAGGGCTCCAAGGGATCTGGAAGCTGTAGTACTCCCATACCTCTCTCCCATAGCTCTATTATGCCACTGTCACCACCTTGAAGGTGTTTTATCTCTTCTCAAAAGCCTGTAGTGGAGGCTGAACAACTTCTGGAGGAAATCTAGGGCTCTTTGGGTTTTTTGATATGTGGGTTTTTTTGGGTAACCAATAATTGCACAGAAGATGTGGATGGGCTGTTTATTTCCTTCATCTCTGCAAGTCTGCTGCTTGAATACAATTCTCCAGCCTCTTGTTTCTAGGTTAAACTCCTCCTAAAATCCTAGATTGTCAAGGATCTCTGCTGATGAGGATTTCTTTTGTTGACCTATTGTATCCTGAAATCTGGTGCTCGAAACTACAAGTGGCCTTTCAGCAGAGATCTTCTCAAAGTGGCAGAAGTATTATTATAGAAGAAGGATTTCTGTTTTGTACATCCTAATGTGGTGGTTTTGGTTTGGGTTGGGTTTTTTTGGGAGCAAATAATTTTCAGTTTGGTCTATCGTAATGCCTTTTCTCTGATTCTTACCCATTTCCTAGTTCAGTCTGTTTCACAGAATGGTTGAGGGTGGAGGGACCTCTGGAGATCACCCAGTCTGCCTCAAGCAGGGTCAGCCAGAGGAGGCTTCTCTGCACTGTGCCCAGTTCTGAGCATCTCCACAGGTGGGAACTCTACAACATCTCTGGGCAACCTCTCCAAACAAGCTCAAGCCCACATTTCACTCTAACAGCAAGCACATGAAAAATAGTTACAGACCCATGGCAGACCCTTTCACAACCATATTAGATAATCCTTTAATTATGACATTTCAGTTTTAATAACTATTTTGTGTACAGTGAGGGTCTTTTTCCCAACAAAGTTAGGTATGCCAACACTATATTCTTTCATCAGGATCAGACTTCACTGGTTTCCTGACAACAGCTGCCTTTATTAAAAATCAACAGCTTTACTTTTTGTATACATGCACTGGGTAGATCTTAGGACATTGTCCTCAAAGCCAGAACTAGCTTCTTAAAACTGAGACCTAGAAGGAAATAATGGATTAATTTATTCTGCCATATGTTGGTTGCTAATCCTGAAATACCTGAATTTGTGTGATTTTTCTTCCAAGACTTGGCTGGTATGAGAAAAAAAAGGGCATGCTTCAATTTTAAAGGAGGTTTTTAAGGCACCAGTTTTCAGGTATTTGCCTAGTCTTGTAGGGAACTGAGACACGAAGCTATGGCTAACTCTCAGCTCTGTAAATATTCTAGCATTTTACTTTTTGGCAATAACAGATAGAAGCTAAAAAATGGACAAATTTCTTCACAGGAGACCTTTAAATATCTTCTTCTACTTCATGGATTAAGCAGTTGTTTGTTTTTTTTAATGAAGGCTCCACATGAAGGGGTATGGGGCTTGTACCCAGTGCTGGAAGCTGGAGTGGGACCTACTCACCCCAGAAACGCTTAGGGTAGTATGTCCACTCAAGCTTCCATCTGGTGATACATCCACTGTCTTGGTTGCTGCAGTGCTCATGTTGGTGACTGTAGTCAGGAAGTTCTTTACCCAGAAGATGGTGAGGCCCTGGCACAGGTTGTCCAGAGAAGCTGTGGATGCCCCATCCCTGGAAGTGTTCAGGGTCTGGTTGGATGGGGCTCTGAGCAACCTGGTCTGATGGAAGGTGTCCCTGCCCATGACAGGGGGGTTGGAACTGGATGATCTTTAAGGTCCCTCCCAACCAATCCAGTCAGTGATTCTGTGGTTCTATAGGATCTTCTCAAGCGCTGAATTCTGCAACTGGCAGGCAGGAGGGGCATCCCTGTCCTGGGGGGCACCAGGCCCAGCATGGCCAGTCGGGCAAGGGAGGGGATTGTCCTGCTCTGCTCTGGGCTGGGGGGGCCTCACCTCCAGTGCTGGGGGCAGCTTGGGGTGCCACAATACAAAA
>NC_031768.1:109741984-109889101 GCF_001522545.3 Parus major
GAAGAGGAGATTGAGGGGAGAGCTCATTGTTGTCTTCAACACCCTCATGAAGGGAAGCAGAGGGGCAGACACTGATCTCTTCACTCTGTGACCAGTGACAGGACCCCAGGGAATGGGATGAAGATGAGTCAGAGGAGGTTTAGGTTGAATATCAGGAAAATGTTTTTCACCCAGAGGGTGGCTGGGCACTGAACAGGCTCCCCAGGGCATCAGCCTGACAGAGTTCAAGAAGTGTTTGGACAGTGCTGTCAGGCACATGGTGTGATTCTTGGAATGTCCTGCCTATGGCCAGGAGTTGGATTCAATGATCTTGAAGGTCTCTTCTAACCTAGTGTTTTGTGATGAAGATCAGGAGAAATCCTGCTGCTGCTGCTTTCCTTATCTATCTGTCTGTTACTTCCCAACATTTATTTTACACTTGATAAAACACTAATGCTTTGGATGTAGTTGATGGAGAAACTTGATTTTGATCTGCCTTGTGTTCATCCCTGTGCATCACCAAGTTTCTCCCCCAACATTTTTGAGTAAGAGGGAGAATTGTGATGAATGTGATGATCAGTAACTTGGTGCTATGAGAAGATGGGGCTGGTCTTGCTGCTGCTTTTCCTGCTGGAACGTACTGGAGTATCTGAGCACAATTCTGATGTGGTGCTAACTTTAGGAAGTACACGAATCTGGTGCTAACTTTAGGACTGATCTGGTGCTAACTTTAGGAGACACACTGATCTGGCTAGTTTTAACTGACTTAAGGAGACATCTCCTTGCATGGCATTTGTCTAGCTGGTATGTTCATATTGCCTAGACTGAGGAGGTTTCCTGCAAGGCTTCTTGGGTCCTCTGTATGAAGGCATTTTAAAAAACACTAAACTTCTTCTTAGAAATAAGTCTTCCCCCAGGAATGACAGAAATCTGTCTGCATCCCTCTCCAGTGCCAAGGCTGTTGCATTTTTTGTCATGGAAAATTGAGCAATGTAATTATTAAGTAACACATTCATGCTGAAGTCAAAAGAACTTCAGGCATTGTGAGACAACACTTGTGAGCTTTCTGTTCCTCAGGTTATCTGAGATGGTTTAATGATATGGTAACCTGTGCTGATGAAAGGGACTGATGCTGAGTTGGCTTAGTAAAGTCTCAGGAAACAGAGGATTTCTCTTCCTTGATGGGTAGAGCAAGCAGAGATTTAAGTCAGACAAGGTTATCATATCCTGATGTTCTGGTGACCAGAAGCTTAACTCTGTTTGCTCTGCTGCTGTTCTCTTAATTCTCTGATGCTGCTCCTTGCAGGAGGACAAGAACAGCTTGGACTTTGAGGAACATGAAGGGTGTTCCCCTTTTTAGGGTCACCTGTCTACCCTTTTTAGGATCATCTGTTTTCAAAACAAGTGCTGCATGCCAGCATTGCAGCAACCCAGAGGAGGAGTAGGCACCTCACTTAAAGGCAGTAGCCAGTGATTAAACAGTTGGGGGCGGTCCTTGCTCTTGGATAGTTGACCTGGGAGGGCTTATGTGATGGAAAAGACTTGCAATAAATTATCCTTTATTCATCATGCAAACAAAACTGGGATCAATCTGAAATCTTCCTTATTTTTGATTACCATAAATGAATTTCAAGAGGATTACAAATAAGGTATCAAGCTAAGTAAATTGGTAGCTGTACTCAGTCCATCAGGTTTCCACAGCCCCTTTGACTTCAGCAGTTGTTCTGTGAGTAAGTTGCTCACCATGTTCACAAAACATTAGCATTATGAGCCATTACAGAGGGGCAGGTATGTCCCTGTAACTCATTGCCTGATGTGTCAATTATAACTGGAAACCTGTAGGGTTTTGTTTTCTCTCAAAGCTTTAGTGGTATTTCAGTTTGTGACTAAAGAGCTGTAATTGGGTTTTCAAACTTTTTAAACCTGTGAGAATTGTCTAGGTAACCATCTGTCTTGTAACTGCAGTAAAGGTGTGTATGCAACTTAAAAGCTGCATCACCTTAGAGTGGATTCACTGAGGTCAGGTATGGAGTGTTTGATTTGTGACCAGAACACCTTCACTCTGTACTGGAATCTTATTTTGGAATACTACATGATTAGTGTACCTGCCAAGGACCTCAAATACAAAATATTCTTATTGTATCATTGGTGATGGAAATATTTCCTCGATAAAAGCACCATAAGAGAAGGTGGGTGGGACTTCTGGGCTCTGGCCACACCTCTGCAGTGTAACATTTTTATATGGGAGACTACAAAATCACATTAACAAGGCTCAGCAATTATTCTCTTCTTTGGGTTTCTCTTTCCCTTCTCTTCACTGCCCTAAAGCTAATAAGCCCTTTCATTTACAGGTATTTTTGCACTCTAAAATATAAGTTCAATGCCTTTGGAGATCAGTGTGCTGTGCAATGTTTTCTGTCTCCCTGCAATGCCAACTGTTCTTATGTGGTAAATGTAATTGAAAACATAGACTGGGTACTTTTCTTTTATAAACCTCTGTCCTGGAGGTGTGTGAGATAACAAACACCTGTAAGACAGGTGTATAATCTGTGAGGGAGCTAGATTTGCATTGCATGGCCTGAGTACATGAAGAGCCAGTGTACCAACTGTTAGTGCTTTTGCTTTTACAGACTCATCTGGAAACAGTTATCTTGGATATTTTTTCTTGAATGGACTTTAATGTTTTCTATTGTAATCTTGTGAATATTTTAATACACTTTTTTTTTCCCATTACTGGTTTGCTGGATGAGTCTTACCTGGTTGGGGACTGGGAAGGGAGGGGGACTGGAATACACCACCTCTTTCCCTGGCAGTATTCTTCAGTCACTGTGCCCACTTGGTGACCAACACAGCTGGAGAACTCGCCACTTGAGACCCTGGGTTATTGCTTCAGCCACAAGGACCAAGACATACAAGTGGAAATGTGGCAGAACAGAGAACTGACTTCATGGTGGGACAGCCTTTGAGAAAGGGGAGCTGAAGATACATCAGAATCTGAGATTCATCAGAACCTACCTTGCCTCAGTTATCTTTTCCCCTGCATGTGAATTCCTGAATCTGAGTCTGGTGCTTCAACACCCCCATCTTCTTCCTGGAGTTGTGAAGGAAGCTAAAACACCAGTGGCACATTTGTTTGCTGTCCTTTTGTTCAGGACAGTGGTGGCTCAGGAACACATGAAGACACACTCAGCTGAAGCTGGAACAAATATCCTGATGCTACCAGGGAAGGAATAGCGCCAGGAAATGAAATGCAAATGCTACTGTTGGTTACTGAAATATGGCAGTTCTCCTCCCAGGGGGTTTCCTGACTGCGACAGGAAATATTACTTCAGTCTGAGGCTCTGGCTGTCACCAGTACTGTGTCACTCCCAGCACTTTTCACTGGAGTCAGATAAGGTGAGGCTCTGCAACTCTTTTTAGGCAAAATCCAGCCAGTTTCTTTAAAGAGACAGTGCAAGATGAAAAATTCCGCCTTCATTTTAAAAGGTTGACCTTTATTTAAATGTGTGGAGATACTTCATTATTTGCACTTAGAAAACATTTGCTCTCTAAACATGTAAATTTCCTCTTTTATTTTCTCAGAGGAAAAAAACATTAGAATTAGTGAAGCTGGGTCCCATGGGGATGGGTTTGTGCGTTGCTATGTTTGATCTGTTGGGTTAAGCATCTCTTTACTGCAGTTGCTCTCGTGCTTTTAGCTCCTGATTATACCTATAGGAATAAAAAAGAAAGAGCACAGGTTAAGAATAGAATAGAACACCAGTTACAGTAACAGTTTTTTCCCAGCAATCTGTTCACCAGAGAAGGTTTAAAATTACAATGGACTTGGAGGGTGGAAACTCAGGATAGGATATTTTAATTCTTATAGGAAGTTCCAAAGTAGCTAAATTTGCCATATTCCTGGCCAGTACTGAAGCCAGAAAAATCCCAAAGTTTCCTTAAAGAAATAATTTTTAAAAAAATGCTGCTCTGCTTAAAAATCTTTTAACCCAGCTGGAACTGACATGATTCAACACCGCTCGAGCTAGACTGAAAATATTTACAGCTTCACTCCAACCTAACTGTAAAACTAACAATGTAGCAAAAAGGTTCTGTAATGTTTTATGAATGGTTCAGTTCCTCTTGCCTGTTGCACTGACAGGCTGGCAGCATCTTTAAATTCCTGGTTAATGCTTAGCTGTAGTTGTACCCTTATTAACACATACCTCCATATTCGGAAAAGCTGGGAACCACCAGCACAGCCAACAAAGAAGTTCACAGCAAACAGACTCCAGTTTTTAGGGATAATCACTAGAGAGTACCGTGACCAAATAAGGCCTGTTGAATAAAATGGAAAGTTTAAAGATACTTCAAATTAAATATTCATATATTTCCCTAAGTTTGGAGGCAAATTCATGGGCCAGTTGAAATAAACAAATTTCACAGCTTCATGTTAGACAACTGCTTTGCTTAGCAAAAGTTGAGGACCTTTCTCAGTGAAAGGTGCCAGTGGGACACCTACAAATATGTACTGCATTCTTCTAAAATAGCAACAGAAAGGTCAATCATAGTCTGAAAATCAAACAGAGATCCTCTGTAGTCTACAGCAGCCTAGACCTCGATTTTCCAGCACAGTAGTGGTATTTTGCTGTATATCTAGCTTGCTGCACTACATATGCAATTATGCAGAACTTATGCATAATAAGGACTGTGTCAGATATCAAACTAAAGTCTGGAGAACCCTTTCAGACAGGAAAAACATTGGAAAAAGCTGCCCAGGGAAGTGGTGCAGTACCATCTGTGGAGGTGTTTATAAGATGTTGTAGTTGTGTCACTCAGAGACACATTTTAGTGGGGACTTGGAAGTGCTGGGTTAATGGCTGGACTCTATGATCTTGAAAGTCTTTTCCAACCTAAATGATTCTAGGAGTACAGAATATTGTTTCTGCCAGCGTGAGAATTCTTGGCAGCCACAGCAGTGCAGCAGTCCATGTGCCACTGCTTCCAATTACTTGTAACACTTGGAAATTCTTTCCAATTATGTTAGTGTAATTACCCTACTATTCTTAAACCCTGTAAAGTCTGTTCTAAAAAAGTCACTATATCCTGGACTGATTTCAAAATTACTTGATCTGAAGCAAAGGGGGAGACTTAATGCAATGAATGGTATAATGCTAACTTAAGGGATGGCACTCATGTCTTAACTCAGCAACTTGCATTGAACAGTGCCAAATTAAGACAGGTGTAGACAACTCTTACATAATTACAGAAAGCTTACTAATTTAATAACAAGTTGAGGTCTGTCCTAGAATTACCCTCCAACAGCAACATTGACAGCTAGTATGTTAAAATAAAGGCTTTCTGTTGAAGGGGATTAGTACTGATGGAAGATTGTGAGATGGTGCTGTGCAAAAACACAAAGTGTGGCTTTACCTGTGGCCATTAGTACTGCAGACTGTGCTGTGCTGAGCTTTTCTGCTGGTCTGGCCATGTCAGCCAGTCCAGCACCCACCAAACCCTGCAAAGAGAAATTCAGTGAGCACCAGTCTGGGACTCCTGTAACAGATCAAGAGCTTTACAAGGGGAAGCTGCTTCACAGCTCAGTGCTTAATGCTCCTACTGCATTATGCAGGAGATGGGATGCATTCTGTGAGCAATTAGACTCTCTGAGACACCATCCATTTCCAGTCCCTCGTGGGAGGAAAAAGAAGATGGTTATGGCAGCTACAACTGGGTGGCAATAAAATCCCAGGCATTGGCAGTTTTGTATTAATTCAAGAACAAGGTTAATTTAAACACAGCTGCTTAAGAAAGCAGCTGAAAAAGACCTGCCCTGGTTTTCATGCAACAAGTAGAGGCTTATCTAAATAAGGGCCTTCTTCCCACAGGTCAGGCTAAGATACTGCTGGTAAACATCACCCCATATAGTCTTTGCTCAGCTTCATCTGAGGGGGGTAAAAGTGCTTTTTTAAAATACATTAGTGCTTATTTTAAATATAATTTCGGTAATGGAAAACTTGTAGGCAAATTGAGGAATAGCTTGGCTGATCTACCATTGGAAGCAAACGTTGCTTGGTTTGTTTGTTGTGTTATTGCCCTCTACTGGAAATGCAATTTCATGTTCCTGTTAACACCAGTTCGCAAAAAAAAAACAAACCAAAACCAAAACAAAACCCCTAAGTAAGACAGTCCTAACACTTTTAATTCCCTGATTGCCATGCAGGACTCCTTGGGCATAGAAGAGCTGCCTCAGGCTCAGGAGGGTGTTTCCAGGGAGGTTAACCATGGTTCCTGCAGCTCCAGTCCTGACAACACACAAAAACCAAGCTGTAGCTTAGAGCACAATGTGGCCTATAAAAAGTTTGGGTTAACAATAACAAAGTTACAAAGCAGCTGGCAATGGTAAACTGGCAAGGTTACATCTTTGCTATCCAACAAGATCAAACACTCATGGGTTTAGTGATCTCTTGTTTTATCTGTATCAATACAACACCTCGGAGCAGCACAGTGAATTAGGAGGTGGCATTTGCATCACCTGGGCACAAACACAGCCCAGGGCTGTAGTCAAGTGGGAAGCAGAACCTCACAGGAGGCAGAGCACCACTGACAGCCACACTGGCAGCTGCCTTTGTCTTTTATGTCAAGACTACCTTGTACTCTGACAGGCTTCAGCCTGCCTTCAAGCTTAGGAATTGGCTTCCTTAAGATATTTCTCCATTTCCTCAATCTCAGAAGAAACGCATGCTTTAGGAGTTTTGCATCATGCCAGCTCATTCCTACCTTGAGCAACAGTTGGTGTTTCACAAGAGAAAGCCTTTGTGAAACTAAGAGAAAAGCTCAATTCTTCCACAAAGCCTTTTCTCCACGCTGTATCCCCTTCATGTTGTGCTATCTGTTATTAAGGCTAATTTTGTTCCTCCCCATATATTAAGAATTAGAGCCTCTAATCTTTCTGCAGGCTCAAGTTTCTGCTGGGAAACTCTTGCTTGCTCAGTGTGTTAATGCAGATTGCCCTGGGCTTGACACCCAGACACCAGCTGGCATCTTCTACTTACCCATTTCATAATAGGTGCCCAGAAAAACACTGTTTTGGGACCTGAGGGAGGATGGGAGAAAAGAAGTTAAATTATTTAGTAAGATGTGGCTGTTTTAATACCCACAGCATTTACCCACTGGAAGTTTAAGTGGTTTTATTTTTTTTTAATGAATTGTTTATATTAGAAGTTTCAACTACTGTACAAGCTCTAGTATCTAATACTCATAATTCATCAACTCAGTGCATCAATCTTCAGTTGTGTAATCACTCCACACATTTCTGCAACAGCTGGATAGGATTTTGTATGTCCATATTTTAGCAATTGAAGACACCAGACCGAGCAAAATGCATTTATAATTGAAAGAGTTAGGAAAAGGCTTAGGAATAGGGAAAACACCCCAAAAATCTACCAGTAGGCAAAGGAGGATTATGGGGGAAGAGGATGAACTCTAAAGAAGGGAGAAAAATCCAATGGCATGGGACCTGAGGTAAAACAAATCTTACAAATTTCTCTTACAAATACATTTGATTTTCAGTGGTGGTAAAACAGCAGCTGGCTGGTTAAAATAAAGCCCTGTAAAGCCACACCTACAACTATACCAGAAATGATTAATCTGGGACTTCTGCCCCAAGTCTGAAATGAGAGACCACAATCCAAAGTACCAACCCCCCTGTGAAACAGTCAGGAGACTGTTGTCATTTTATCAAAAAACATGAATGTTTAGGTCACTGCTCAGCACTTTGGTAACATGCAAGATGAAGCCAAATTTTCACTGTAATATATTACATAGGAGTAACCACCAGGACTTTGGTTGCCTGTTTTTTATGGTATTTCTTCACTAACAATTCAGCCTTAAAAAGACCTTGCACTAACTACTTGTACTTCCAGTTTTAACCACCCTCAAGTTTAAAACTATGGCGTGGGAAACAAAAACTGGCTTGGCAGCCTTGCATAAAGCTCTTTTTAACCCACCCTGCTGTGATCCAGTTTCAAACGGCATTTAATAACCACAAGCACATTACCTTTTGTCTAATATTGTTAAATATTAGATAACAGCAGCTTAATGTTCATCCTTTAAAGACACAAACTTCAGCTGCTGTTCTCTAAGGCACTTACTTGGTATGTCAGTATCAGGCTGCAAATACAGCTTGTTATGAATAAATCAGTCTTACAGAGTAACTACTTAGTCACTATTTAGTATTTAATTGCTAACATTCATCTTATTCTAAAACACAGATTTAGATTTGGAGTACAAGAGGATGTGGGGTGAGTATAAATTATTAAACTGACATTCTCTAAACAGCTAGTAGAGTTTTCAAGAAGACTGACATTAATTTTTATTAATAATAGAAAATGCAACTATTTCAAACTGCTGACTGCAGAACTAAGAAACAATTTGAGACAGGGAAGGTACCAAGCCAAGTTTGAAATTAGGTAAGACTGTCAAACACCTCTCCTTGGAGGCATTCCAGCCTGGATGGGTTCTTCCCAGCTCCTGACATCCAGAATTTTTCAAGGTTGAATATGACAGCAGCAAATGAGAGAGCAGGGGTACACACCAGAGGCTAACCAGTGTTAGTGACCAGTTTATAGAATTTATGACTTCTATTAAATATAAGAAGTCTTTGTGCTGGGAACTTGAACAAAAAGTGAACCAGAGAGGCCAAAGGGGAGGGAGCACAAGCTCAGCCCACGCTGTCCCATGGCAGCCTGAGGAGTTGGTATGCCAGGCCCTCCACTGTCCTCCAGCAATGCCAGCCAAAGAAACAGTTTCCAATGGGCATCAATTATTTTGCTGGAAGCTTTCTTTATGCCAGAAAGTGCTTCATGCCTCAAAAGTGATTTATAATTTCATGACAATGACGCTTATACTCCTGAATTAGACTACAGATTTGGATGGCACTGGAGATAAAAGAAAGCCTTTCATTTGTAACCCACTTTTTTTTTTTTTTTCTGCAGTCAGAGTGACATCTATTGCATAACTTTCTCACAGACACCTTCAAGGCTAAAATAGAAGTTGCAGGGATTCAGTTTCTCTACTTGCTTGTGCTGTGGCTTTTATCACTTACACCATCAGTATAGATTATGACAGATATGTGTGTGTGTATATATATATATGTATACATACACAGAATCCCTAAAAATGGATTTATTAATTACAACACTATGGTGATGATCAAAAGCAGCCCACAGGCAGTTTTGTGAAGTGAAAAGCACTGTAAAAGGACCTCCAAAACCTTCTCCAGTTACCACTACTGCTCTGTTGAAGAAGGAACGTGGATGTTCCCAGTGCTTGCTCTGCCTTGTATCCACTAAAGGCATCTGCAAGTTGCCACATTTCACACCGGTGGAATGTGTCTCTCAGTGTTGGACATACTGTCTCTTTATATATAAAAACAATATGTTAATGTTAAATATATTGGAGTGAATTGAGTACTAATCAAACATTTTGGGAACTGCACTTTTCACTCTCTGTGATTTCTCCAGAGCAACGATTTTCCTTCCATTGTAAGAGGACAGAGCAACTGACTGCAAACTAAAGTCCATTTTCACAGTGCATATTCCTGGTAGGTGAAGAGTCAAGGATGCCTGTGACACTGACACAAAACAGTGGGGACAGAGCCTATGGAATGCCAGGATTTTATCGGGCGCTCGTTTTAACAACCGACGCAATTTGTTTACAGGACAAACACCACGCAAATGGCACTGAATGAGATCATTTTACAAGAGGTTTCTCCCTAATAACACAAACCCCCACGTTTGCCCACGGAAAGGTAAACTGTAGGTCAGCTGAGGGGAGCTCATTCTTTACCCACGGGAGTCCTCCAGCGCATTCACCAAGGGCACGAGTTGCCTTGGGTAGAAGCGTGGGATTCAGCAGAAAGGAAATAAAACCAAAGGCTGCCTGACTTCAAAGGGCACATTTCAAGATCGGAAACCCTGGCGGCGCTCTCCCCCGTCCCTGGAAGTGTCCATGGCTGGATGGGGCTCTGAGTAACCTGGTCTGGTGGAAGGTGTCCCCACCCGTGGCAGCGGGTGGAACTGGATGATCTTTAATAATATCCCTTCCAACCCAAACCATTCCACGATTCTATGATTTTTTTCCAGCGCATCCTCTTGAAAGAAGCCGCTGCCGAGGCCTCCAGGCCCCTTTCGACCCAAGACATCCCCTGGGCCAGGTTCTGGCAGCCCACCTGATCCCTGGATACACCCCGCGGTACCGTGACAGCGACACCAGCGCATCCATCCCGGAACCACCCGTGCCGTGCCTGATTATCCTATTCTCCCTTCACAAACACGAAATTCTCCGTTACGCAGCAGGACTCCGCTCCAGAGCCGCTTTCCCGTGCCAGAACCTCCGATCCCGCCCCCCACCATCCTTCGCATCCCCCGCTCCGCTCTCCCCGCCGGCCCAACCGGGCACCAAGGTGACCCCCGCTCATTACCCGCTGGGTGGTTGTAGAAGGGCCGGAACCGCGGTGGCAGCATGAGCTCGATGCGGTCGAGCATGCGGTGGTAAGAGGCGCGGAGCCCCGCGACGGTGGCCGCCATGGCGAGGGACGGGGCGAGCGGGGTCGGAGCGGGGACCGAGGGGCGAGCGGGGACTGCGCGGGGGCCGCGCTCCGTCCGTCCGTCCTTCCTCCGCCCAGGCCCCGCCCACCGGACCTGCCCACCCGGCAGCCCGTGCTCTGATTGGTCATCGCCGCAGGGGGCGGAGCGGAGCGGAGAGCTGCGTGCGGCCCTATTGGCTGCGAGCGCCGGCCCCGCCCCCTGGGGAGAGCTGGCGCGCCCGCCGCCCCCGGGAAGGGCACGGGCGCCCGGCTCAGAGATGGCCGCCGCCGCTTCTTTCTCCCCCTCAGGATGGCCGCCGCGGGGGGACCCTGCGCTGCGATTAATGCGCCCAAAGCCAAGATGGCCGCTTTGCGGCTTCACACCGCTTCACTGGAGAGGGCCTGTTTGTAGCCGGCGGAGACGAGCGCGCTGACGTCACCCTCACGCCCACGACGCGCCCTTCTCTCAGTCGGGGCGGGGCGACGTCACCGGCTCGCGCGAGACTCCCGCTAGTCTCGGGCCCCCGCGCCCCCGCCCTCCCGGTGGGCGTGGCTCCCGCGGCCGGGCTGGGCGTGGTCCCGCGCGCGGTGGGCGTGGCCCGGACCCGCCGCGCCTCCGGCTCGCGGTCGGTGCCTCGGCGCGAGGCGGGCGTGGGGCGCGCGCGCGGGGCCCGCTCGGCGGTTCCCATGGTGATCGCGCGCGCCCGGCCGGTCCCGGCGCATCCCCCCCGCTCCGCGCGCGCCCTTCCCGCCCGCGCGGGGCCATGTCCCTGCTCTGGGACGTGCGGAAGCGGACCCTGGGGCTGGAGGAGCCCGGATTGCTGCGCAGGCACTACCTCGGTAAGGACGGGCGGTGTGGGGAGGGGTGGTGAGGACGGGGTCCGGCCGTCCTTGGCGCCCCACCAAGCGAGGAGGGGACCCGGAGCCCCTTCCAGGCGCCACCGCTCCCTCGCTCGGCCGCGCTGTCCCGCAGCTCCGAAGTTTCCTGTGCCCCGTGTGGGGCGGCGACACCTCCAAATCCAGCCCCCGGCCCTCCGCGCCCTCAGGGGTGGTCCGGGACACCCCAGCCCCATCCCTCCTTGGTCCCGGCGTGGCGCGGGGCCCGCCAGGACCCCCCGGTTCCCCGGTGCGCGGCTCCGCTCGCCCGCCGCCCTTGCTTCCCGAAGGAACTGTTGCACGCGGAGATCCAGCCGGGAAGTTGGGCGGCGGCTCAAAATAGCGCCGGGGCCGGGCAGGGTCCGGATTTACCGGCGCTGAGCTGCCGGAGGCTGGGAACAAAGCACGTAAGCTCCCCCGGGATCATGGCGCGGCCGCTGTCCCGGCGCCCTCGAGGCGCTCCCGGGGCTCCGGGCGAAGCCGAGCCGCTGGAACGCGCTCGGCGCGGGCCGATCCGCCCGCCCTTTGTGTCCCCAAGTGCTCCGCGGGGTCCCCGCAGGCGCCCCAGCCCCGGGCTGCCCTCGCCTCCACACCCAAGCCAGGTATTTTCACTTTCCAAGTTAAAGCCAGCGCCACTTCTAGTTTCCGAGGCCGTGGGGAGGTTTCTGTGGCGTGAAGGAACTATCGACATTCTTTGTCATGGCGCAGGTTCTGTAATAAAACGCTACCAAAAATTAATTTTTTTAAAACCGGTGTTTATTCACGTGTTTTTGGATGTGTGGCGGCCCGTTGTAGTGGCCCTGTGGATTTCGGGGGGTTGTCCAGGGTAGATGGCCAGGTGGAACGCGTTCTTTTGTGCTCGTGTGGCAAAACAATTCCTGCCTTGGAGTGGAAACCTCGAGTACTCGAGATGGAGCTTGATTTACAGCGTTGTAAAACGAGTGTCGTTCTGTGCCTCCCCGGCTTTCCCAGCTGGTAATGTCGGTGCTAATGGTCTGTCGTTTGGGTTTTTCCTGGTGGAATTTAAGGTGGGATATCGCATTACAGAGCCTAATTTAGGAGTTTTCTGTCTGTAGTCCCCGAGCACTCAGTAATCCACAAAAGGTTAATCGAGGAAATCAAGGTTATTGCTGGTAGGTTTCTACCGATCACGGAGAGGGGGGTGTGTGTGTGTGCAGCACACAAGTCCCTTGGAAAGAAATTTTGAGTCCTGAAATAAAAAGAAAAGGTTGAGAACTAACGATCTAGCTGCTTTTGATTTTGGTTATGTCTCAAGCTGTGCTTGGCCAAGCGTTAGCTGAGGATTGTTCTAACTTTTAGTTACCCTTCTGTCTGGTTTTTTTTTCTTTTCTTTTTGTCTGCTCCAGTTGAAGCAGAAAAGCTCAATGTTAAAATTAGGATTGTAGCATGCAGATTCTGAAGAAGCACACATTTTTTTTGAAGAAGACCTTTTTCGTTTTTTTCTTCTGCTACTTTTACGTGATTGTGTCTCTGGCAGTTGAAGTACTAAGATTTGAACAGTAGAAATCATCTTCCCAAACGTACCAAGATGTCTTTTCTGGATGCTGCTCCAATAAAATGCACATAACTTTAGTTAAAAACAAAACTCTGCTACTTTGGTTAAGGTCTCATATTTACTGTTTTTTCTTTCACCTAAACAAGTTCAGTTGCTTTCAGAGCCTTGAAAAAATAGGACCTGGGAGAGCCTTCCCACTGAATTGATGCTGAGATCTGCATTGGTGATGGCAAGAAATGCTCAGTCCCTACTCACTCCTACTTTTCACTGGGAGATTGGTACGGGGTGTGATTTTCTTGTGGAACCATCACACTTTTACCCCAAATGACATTTATGGCCTTAATAAACCCACTAGTTTGACTGCTAGTCAGATGTGGTGGTTCAAGTGCAGATTTCCCAGACAAGAGGCCTGTTGTGCCTTTTTTGTGTGCAGGACAGTGTAGGTGTGGGTCTTTTCTCTTTCAGACTTCAGCAGTTCTATGTAGGAGCTTTGTTCTCTGGCCCACTGGTCCAAGACTGCAGCGGTCAGGTGGGTGTCACTGCTGATCTGATCTGCATGGGAAATAAGGCTTATATATAATAAGGCTTCTTCCTATTTATAATTAATAAATAAGGCTTCTTCCTATTTATAATTTCTTTATTTTTAGTAGTATTTCAGTGGTCTGGCAGATAGAACAAATGGAGGACACAAATTTAATTTTAACTTAAGAATAGTGTTGGGAGACTCAAGGCATTATCCATGTGCTTTATTTTTGGCAAATTATTTTTTTGCAAATTTGTCTAAACACTTATGGATACCGGTACAAAATGAAGTAATTTATATATCTCTTCATTGCTTGCTGCACTTTTTCAGCCACGAAATCAAAGGAAAAGCATTGTAGCAAGTCCATGACTAAGAATGCAGTTGGGAGGAAGGTGTGTCTGTTTGGATGGTACTTGCATAATGAACTCTTCACTGGGATGGTTGTGTTGTGCTACAGTGTAAAATATCAGAAATATGGACTCTGACCATGTTTTCAAGGAAGACATCTGAGAACTAATTGTTGTTTCCTATTTACTCAGTGTTTTAGTTTCATGTGAACTGGCAATCAAGTGGCACTCTATAAATAGCCTCTCTCCGCTTCTGAAAACAGCTGCTCCAGGAAGGATCTCTGTAATGTACCTTTCCATGCAGATAGCTCACCCCTGGAATTTGTGGCCTTGCAAAAACTCTGTCTGATTTTGCAAGATCCCCAAATAATTGCTCTGAAGCCCAGTCAGGTCTGGACAGGGTTCCAGAGAAACAGCTCATGGAGATGGGGCAATCCGTGCATCCCTGGGATGTGTCTTTCAGATGTTATCCTTTGGTGAAAGCTCCTGTTGTGATGAGAGAGAGAAGATGTGGGTCCCAGCAATGTATCTGTTAGCTACGTTTCCTTCAGCATTTGTAGGCTAATTACTCTCAATTTCAGGCAGTGCTTGTGTTTGAGGTCTCCAGAGGAAGCCAGGCCTGGGGGAGGCTGTCTGCTCTCTTTCCTTTGATTCCGTTTAGGCATCCTCTTAGCCTGGTGCTGGTGGGAGGAGCCCTGCTGCCAGATCACGGATGGAAACTAAGTTTCAGACTTCTTTCAGTAGCACATCGCTGTGCTTTTACCCTGAAAAATATTGTCTCAAACTGTAGTATCCGAGTTAAATTCTGCCTCGAAGCTGGCGAGTGTAATTACTCAGGATGCTTTCACAAGACTCTCCAAATCTTACAATTTTGTGTCATTGTGGCAATGTTTCAAGGACTAGTGAACAAACCTGTTCTGGCAGCAGGTAAAGTGTTCTGGCCTCTGTGTGGATTTAATATGACATGTAACGATTTGGCCAGAGAAATGGCAGTGTGGGTTTCTTGCAAGAAAGAGGGATCCATAATTCCTCTGAAGTATTTAATGTGATGGGTTTATTTGCTTTTCTCTGAAGGGTCCTGTCTCCTAAACAGAGAATGGCTCTGTTTAGACCCAAGGAAGAAGAAAGACTTTTGCTTTTATTTTTATTTGTTTGATTTGGAGTTTTTGTTTGGTTGGTTTATTTTTGCTGTCTGACATAGCAGGTTATCCAGAGAAAGTCTCTCAGTGTAAAAGGAGAGGAACTGATGCTGTATTTTAACTCGGAGTGGTTGTTGGAAGCTGTGGTGCTTGATACAATGGAAGCAAATATCAAAATAGTCAGCTCTCCCCAGTCTCTGATATCTTCATACAGATACATACTAAACCTAAAAGAAAAAGAAGGAATGAAGATTTCAGAATAGTATCTTAGAGATAGCATTGTGGTGCTTTCATGTGAGCTTTTACTCCCACTTCTTTACAGATTGTTTCGTATCTTACTAAGTTTTTATCATCCTGCTTTTTAAGATTTGGGAAAAGTTTGAAGTCTGTAAAAAATTCACTGTAAGGAAACCAGTAGTTAGGTTCATTGTGATCAAATTTTGTAAAGCTTACAGCAGTTCTTACTAAAAAGAGATCTGTGAATAATTTTGTGTAGGGAGAACTTACTAAACTGCCTAGGTTTCAATAGTTCTCCCTCTTTACAGGGGTGAACCACAGTAATCCTAGAGCTAATTAGAGTTTTGAAGTTAGTTGTTTGCCCTGCTCATAAGTAGGGTTGAAAATCAGGCAAGAATAACTATTATAACTGATGAGTTTTGATATTGACTGCCCTCCATTCATATCAGTTCATAAAACTAGTAGTGGCTGGTTGAATGAAGATAGAATTTGGTGTTGCTGCTGAACATTTGGTATTTCCTAAAATACATTGCCCAGAGTGTGAGAGTGAAATTAAAATACTTCCTTAAAATGCTGTAAACTTTCATTCTCTTTTCCTTTTCTTGGACAAACAAACCAACTAAGCCCTGCAGAATGAAAATTTGAATGCTGGGGAGAACAACCAAAAAGAAAGGCATTATTTTCCCCAGTTTTTACTCCAGCTATATTTTAACATGTGGTATCTTGGTCTTTGAAAATAATGTGGAGTAAGAAGGGTCAGACAGCTTTAACATGATCAGCTTTGTAGCTGGTGCTTTTGCAAACTTGGAGTTGGGCAGAGTATTTAATCAGCCTTTCTTCTTAAATCCTTTGCATAATACTTTTGATGTTTAGGGTTTTTTTTAGGTACACTGTTATATTTCATGTCCTAAACCTCTGGAATTAATTTTCTTTTCCACCATGAGTTAAAAACACTCATCTGTCACAGCTAAACTCCAGATCTGGTAGAGGTGTTTTATGTTATTTTTTCTTCAAGTCTAGCAGATGAACTGTTGCTTGAAAAAGAAGCATTATAAATGTACCTGATAGTCTGTTTATGAGAGCACAGTTCTGTAGTGATATATTCGATCACACTGTCACTGTCGGACACGAAATGATTCACATGGACACAGCTCGAAGTGAGGTGAAAAAAGAAAAGAAGTTTATGTGTTCTTTCAATATTTATAGGTTTTTGACAGTGACCAGAGATGGGATAGTCAGGTTACCACCTTCCCAACCACACTGACCATGAGAGATGTCCGTCAAAAAGCATATCTTTAATGGAATGTATAACACCTCTATTTATAGTAACTTTCTTGGGAAAGCAGCTAAAAATTATGAAAACAATAAAAACAATAACAATTATGAAAAGCCTGATTCTCAGGGTGACATCACACATCAAATACTTTGTGAAACTCAACTAACTGAAGTGTTTAGAAAGATGTAAGTGAACTCCCCAGATATTTTCATTAGAAATGTTTTCTGAATAATACAGATAGGCAGAATTGAAGTTCACAGTGTAATGAATGAGTTGGAGGAAAATACATCTGTGGAACAGTTTTTATGTGTTCAGTCTAATATTGGAAGGGGGTAGGAAGCATTAGGAAGGCAGGAAATTTGATGTAGTCATTGGATCTTCACTGGTTGTGTAGAATAGCTTAAGATACATAAGAGCATTGCATAAAAGGGATGTAACATTTTAACTGAAAAAACCACGAGAGAGGAAAGTGGTTTGGTATTGCCTTAAACTGGAAATCTTTGGAGTCTTTTCCTCTTGTTAATAAAAGCAAGGCTTAGTGACTACAGTCCTTAAAAAAATTACAGATGGGCTATTGAAAGAACAATGTAGCATTGAGACCTGTTGCTTACAAATTGAATTTGGAGGAATTTAATAAAGAGACTATGTCCAAAATGAATTCTCTGATATTATCTCATTTAAATTGGTACCAAGGAGCAGAAAGGCACTATATGTATGTCTAAAACAGCTTGTAGGAAAAGATATTAGGGGTGATCCTAGCATACAGGATTAATGATTTTTTTTTTCCTACTTCGAAGTAAATAATCTCAGATAATAATGACACTCATTTTAAAGCTTTTAATGTTGGTAAAGGATAATAAAAACACAGTGTAACAGAATCATCTGGACAAAGCAACAAATAGAAAAATTCTGGCTGGTTATAATTTGGTGCATATCAGAAAACCAGAGAGAGATGTGAGCTGGGAGGCAGGATTAAGGTTAGATGAGTATTTCTGTGGCCTGAGTGCTGAATGTTTCCTTTTAATTTCAGTCTAATCAGCCTTCTGTTATCTTTGGGCTTATTTCACCCATAGGCTAACTGAGCTATGGGAGTGGAGGGCAGGAGTCACTTGGACATGCAAGTGGTACAGCCATGTAGCATTAATCTAGGTAAATTTGATAGCTTCTTTTGCTGTTATCTTGGAAATCTTTGCTTGTGGTTAATATCACTGACATTTTTTTCAGTTACATCTTCCTCTGTGTTTTGTAGTTTGTTATGGTTTGTTACTGCTCCTTTCTCCTCAGTGTTATCCCATTTTGCTTCCATTCAGTGATAATGTGTTGATGATTAATTTTAGTGTATTTTCTTTAAAAAAAAAAATCACATGCAGGGTCTGGAGTTACTTGGTGCCTTCTGTCCTGAAATAAGAGAATGATTTCCAATGTTTGTTTTTAGAATGGTGGGGATTGATAGTAGCACAGCTTCTGGTTTTTTATGTACAAGCACCAGTTTGTGTAAAACTGTAGATCCTTGTGGATCATGTTATTATGTTCTTTGGTGGGATTACCTTGCAGAAACTTGTTTTATGCATTTTTGTTTGTTTTGCTTTGTTTTTGTTTTTAATACTACTGCCTAAGTCAGAACTTATCAATTGAATTTTCTTACTGAGGTTTGATATTTTAGTTTTCTAAACCACCAATTTTTTGGCTGCTGTTTTATTTTGACATACGAATTGAAATGGAAGGTGGATTTCTGGCATTATGTTTGGCCAGCAAGAAATTAGAAAAAAATGGTGTAACTGTTTCAGACTATTGGTTTTTTGTCCTTCAGAAATTGAGGAGGCCTTTAAAGTTATCTGCAGATTTGTCATAGTTTCTTGAAATGGGTGGAACTATACAGATGTACTTTTTGATTTTAAGGGATTAACCTTGTGTATAATATCTGTGATTAACAGAACATTAATCATGTGTGTTAATGGCTGCCAGGAAGTAGGAGTGTGTGTAAGTGGGTTGTAGTCCCAAGGCTTTGCATGTATTATAATATTTGAATTATACTCAGTCTTAGGATGCAAATGTATTTGCTTTCTATCGTTTGGAGCCTCAGTGTTCTCCAGCAGACAGCTGGAGACTGCAGACATTTGTGTGCACTTCTAATATATTTTCATTTTTATTGCAATATTTCATTGCATTTACATTGTGTGCTTTTGAAGACTATCTTTGTGCAGGAAATGTGTTTGCTTTGTAAATAACTGCCTGTGCCTTGATACTGAGTGTTTCAGACAGCTTCGTAGTTAAGTTGTACCTTGATCTTCTAATAATGAGCTTTGGATACATGAAAGCTGTCTCTTGCTGCAAAAACAAGCCGTGTACAGCATGTACTGGATTTGTATTTCAGGATGAGGCAGTGATGTGAGAGATCCTTTAGATCTCTTTCCTTTATTTATTTATTTTAATTTTTCCCCCCATAGCTTTCTTCCAGTTGGATTGCTTCCATTAACTGCATTAGGGCAGACCATTAAACCTGTCTGTGTTCAGTCACTTCCAAGATGTTGCACTGCAGCTCTGTGAGTTCTTATGACTTTGCATGTGATTCCTGATCTTCTATCCTTGAGTGTCCCCAGAATAGTCCAGTGGGATATAACTGATCATGTATCAAGAACCTGTTGACACTTGAGACCAGTCCTGTCCTGGCAGTAAGGAAAAGGATCAGTTTGGACACAAACTATGGCAGCCTTCAAACAAAGCCGGATTTTTCACTGTTTGAGTGCAAGTCTCGGCTTTTTTTGTGTCTTTGGGGCTTAGGGAGCTGCTGATTCAGATGTGTCCCAAATGCTTTAGAGTGTGTTGAATAATTAAATATTGAATGTGAATATCATGAGATGGGATCTGAGTCACATCAGTGAATTTTAATATCCTCTTATTCTCCTCATCTTGTTCTTCAAGAATTTGCAAGCTTACTTCTGGGAGGATTGAAAGTGTCATTAATGCTGACTGCTCTCTAACAGATATCATGGGGAAGATGAGAATCTGTCCCTTCTCTGTGAACTTCTTGTGTTCTGAACCATCAGTATTTGTTCAACCCTTTTTGAACTCCTGAAACTTCACCAAAATAAAAAACTGTTAAAATTAAAGTGTTAGACCAAACCCACCTCTTTATTTAGGCTGCATATGTTACAGTTATTGTAGTGTGTTTCTAGGAAATGAGGAAAAAATCTGGTTCCTTTTAAATTTGGTTTTATTTTAAAAACACTGTTATGTCCTGAGAACTGTCTTCAGTAAAAAAAAATGTCTTTGGAGTTAAACAGGTTTTTTTAGTTACCTAGGATGAATACATATAGTTTAATGCAAGAGGCAATGTAATTTTTAAAAGTAAGATATTTTTTCCCCCCCATTTGTTTTAAATACTCAGTGATAATTTATCCTGTGTCAGTACACTGTTAACAGTCATCTACTATCAAGACTCAGCTTTCTACTTGAGCTCAACTTTTGACGTAATCTATCATTAATCCTGGCCAGTTTCCTGGTGTTTACATTTGTAATCTTATGGGGTTATGACCCTTATCTGTTATGGTATCTATACATCTATTTCCTGAGTTCCCCCAAACAAACCCAGCAGAGTACAATTTCTGTACTACCCAGGATTAAATGATATGTTAAATTAGGCAGGTATGCAGAATGTTAAATGCCTTAATTCAGTTCCACACTGTCCAAGTTCTTGATTTCACTTGTGGGAAGGGCAGGCGCTGGGTGTTTTTTTGCTAGAAGACATGTCTATAGATATGCTGGTAAGCTTCTGTATAATCAGTTCTTAATCTGTTTAAAAATGAGTATTGAGTTAGCTTAAACAACTTTAAATAGTAGGCTTTGATTTTGCCCGGAGCTTTTGTCTGGAATTCCTGGGATTAGTCCTGCTGGCAGAGTGGGAGAAGCAGCAGCCTCTGGCAGTCACTGGAAGGTGATGGCAGGACTGGCAGCAGTGGGAGCACACACCTCCTCAGCAGAAAAGAGGACATTCCTGCTAGGAATGCTCTCTTAAAAGCAGATTCCACTTTTTCTTTCCTTCTCCTAGTGATTCTGCATGCTCCAGGGTTCATTTTGCCTGAGTGCTTGGAGGTGAGACAGCCTGGTACTGCTACAAGCAATTTTAACTTCTGCACTGGGGTGGAGCAACAGCACATTTCAGCTTCTTAGATACCATCTTTTCTTGCTGGAAAGTGGAGCTCCTAATTAACTTTGGGTGTCACAGTGATCAGTAATAGCTGAGAACATAAAGCAGAGTGCCTGATGCCTGTTTCCCCAGGTGCTGTGAAGGATTGGCTGGGTTATTATGTTGATGTTGTTTTTATACAAAAATATTCAACAGTGCTGCCCTCATAGCATTTTCACATGAAGACTTCTCAAAGTCAAAGGGAAGCATTTCCAAAGACACATTGAATCCTACAGTAATGCTGTTTACTCAAACTTGCAACCATCTCCATAATATTTATTTTTGCCTTCAGTTAATAGAGGCCTCCTTTGACTTTTCTTTGGAGAACAAAGCAGGGCACAAATGTATTTTTTTTAATCTCATAACTATTGTTTTTATGTTGGTATATGTTTTAGAATTTCGAGTTGTTTCTTTGGGAGACCTATTTTAGTGCTGGTGGAGAAAACAGCAAAAGCTTTTGCATGTAGTTAATCCTACATCCAGTTAATCACTTAAGCTATTTCAGATAGTTTCCTGTTCAGAGGAGTAAGGTGGTATGTGTTATCTTTTACATAGATAGAGCTTCTCTTAGTTTTGTTATGTGAATTTTATCCTCTGCTCTATAGAAATTAGAAATATTTGTAGCATAATACAAAAATTTATAGTGCCTTTTGTCTCAGTGAGTAGTTTGTATTTGATCATCAGACTACTGTCTTGGTTTAGGGCAAATTTAGGGAGATTTCTGATGGGGTCTTTCTAGAAAGCAAATTTAAATGGTCCTTCTCCTACCTAGTTTGGGAGGAAAAAAAATCTCTTTTGAGAAAAGTGGGAAAAAATAGTTTATTTAATAAACAAAGTACTGACAAATACAGAAAAATTAATAATATTAATCAATGTGAATTTCATTGTTCTGAAGAGATGGTAAATTCAGAGATAGTCTTTTGCGTGGGGTGTAGCTCAGCTCTCACAGTCTCTTATCAGTTTCTCCTGTGCTGGAAAACACCGCATCCCGAGCCCCAGTGGGCCACAGGTGTAAGCTCATGCTGTTTTTCTGGGTTTTTGGTCCAAAGCAAGGCTGATCAGTTAAAAAAAAATAGAAAAGCCAGAGTCTCTGCCTCAGTTAGCAAAAAAACTCACTAAAAGCAAAGGAGAGCTCTCTCCCACTGTCTCTGCTGCAGACAGCACTGTCCGTGAGAGAGAGCTGAAGCTCTTATCTCTATGTTTTTGAATGCAGCTGTTTTTGAAGCTCTTATCTCTGTTTTTGACATTTCACTGCTTCTCCTTCTCCCCCCCTTCACTGTCAGATACAGTTTTAAAGGTGCAAATTTATTTCTGGGCTAAACAGACGAATGGGGATACAATTCAGCATCATAAAGTCACCCCAGGACAACTACTTTAAAGGATTGAATAAATATCAAAATTGTTGAAAACTGGCATTTTTTTCCTGTCACAAAACCTCACTTGCAGTCTGTGGCAAGAACAATATAGAAGACTTAAGTATGGGCAGTGTAAGGGGGAGTGTAGGGATATCTGTCAGAATGTGGTGTACTTGTGAATGAAATCCACTTAGCACCAGTCAGTACAGCAAAGATAAAGTGCCTTCTCTGAGAAAGGTACTTGTACTTTATCCCACGTTTTTGTCTGTGAGAATGCCTTAAACACTCTATTAATGCAGCTGAATTTCATGTAATCTTTCAGGTATAAATCATAGTAAATATCAAACAGAAATTAAAGACATTGGTTTAAAGCCCAAATGCTTATAACCTTACCAGTTATGGAGCCCAGTGGAGGCTTATACATGGGAGTGGATACGTTCGGTATCCAAAAGATGTTTCAAAGTTAATTACAGCCATTGCTGCTAATGCAAACACAACTTATCTCTGCTCTTACCTACAGTAGCCTATTTTTTGCAGATTCTATAGAAGCACACGTAAACAGAAGTGATTTTCCAGAATGTTATTTATTACCCTAAAATATATAACCTTGCTGAACTTTTTTTTTTGTTCAAAACTTGACCAAATCACTTTTGGTTTTTTGTTTGTTCATTTTTGTTGTTGGTTTCTTGGTTTGTTTGTTTGTTTTTTTTGAGATCAGATTTTGTATTAATATGCTCACCATGAGATATTACAGGCTTTCTGATTTATAATTGAGGGCATAGTGTTCTGTCTTCTGTAGTTTCTGTCTTGGTGTTATGATATCTGAAAGTTTTGTGTTTCTTTATATGTAAAGCTCATTACTTAAGCCTACCTTAGGGTTTGATTAGCACCAAGTTGTTTGATGCTGGCTGGTTAGTAGCAAAGCTCTGGCATATTAAAATGTCAAAGAAGTGTCTTCGTAGACAACAAAAATATTTTATGTTTTCATTGTAGTGTTCATGCTTTCAGGCTTCCTGATGTATCATTAAGAACAGAGAATAATTTATCTGCTTTGAACTTAAACCACAATGAAGTAGTTGATCATAGCCTTTTGAAAGGTAGTGTTTTAAACATTGACAGAACCAAGAGTTATAATTTTTGGCATTTTTGCATTAGTGGAGGAGAGTGAAGAAATATAACACAGGGCCCTGTTCAAAGGACTGGAGGTCACACCCATGGATTTGGTTTCTGGCAGTACTGCTGGTTCACTCTTTCCTTTGATAAATTGCTTGAGTTTCGAGTTTCACAGTTTCAATGACTATAAAATGAGGGCAGTGTTGGCTTACATAGCTAACAAATGTTTTTTAGGGTTTTAATTCATCTTCAAGAATCTTAACTTACCTTGATGAAAGTTATGTATATAGTCCTTTTTACTATATAGTATATGGAGAATTCTGGTTGCTGGAAAAAGTGTGTTGAGATGTGGGTCAGAAGTTGTATCATGATGCAGAGTTTGATGTAGTTGATATAGCAAAATAAGCTATATACAAATGGAGCTACTTCAGAAATGCCTAAACTCTACCCTGGAGAAGTTTTGAAATGCACTCAGAGTGCAGGATAACATGTGCTCTGCATTGGGAACAGATGCTGGCTCCATTTCAGCTTTAAACTAGGGCATTCCAAATGTCACAGCGAGCCAGCGCTGAGGGACTTGGCCTTGCAAAGAGCCAGCTTGATATAAATGAGTGTTCATTTGATAAATGGGGTCTATTACTGAATAAGGGTTGTCTTTTAATGTCTTATACTGTGTTAGTGCTGCATTAGATCAAAGTTTAGTTAAATTTCTGTGGAGCACAAGTGTGCTTTAAAGCTAAACCTTCATCATGAAATGATCTGTACTTCTTCAGGGGGAAGTTTTGGAGCATAATTTTAAATATATGAAGGTTTTACACGCTTGAAGCATTTAACTTGTCTACTGTCATCAGTTCTGAAGCAGCTTTGACTAAGTTGCTTACAAAAGAAAGGTATGTGTCTCTCTGCCAAAACAGGCACGTAGAAAGCACCTGATCAGCAATTCCTAAACCACAGATTGTGACTTAAATGGTGTCATAAGGACTGTGAGTGGGGAGTACAAGGGATGCTGTTTGTTATATTTTGGTTTTGCTCCCTGAAGTGAGATTAGAGCTCTGTAAATGTGTCCAGACACCCAGGTTGGGGAATTCTCCAGGTGGAGTTGCAAGGCAGCATTTGGTTTGACCTTTGTGCACAGTGGATGTTTTGAAGAAGTAAAATTACAAATAAACAGCTTCAGCTTCTCTTTCACCTGCTTTCCCATATTAAATTTGTATTATGAATGATTCAAGGTGGGGCTTGTTTCATACACAGAACGTTCCCTTAGTCTCCAGCTTAATATAAACTAAAAAAATTATTGATCACTACACTGAGAGTTTCAGTGTACCTTGAGGCTTCAGTAGTGCATAATTTTTGGTGAGAATGGGTGGATGGCTAAAACCTGAAAATATTGATCATTATACTGAGAGTGGCACTGAACCTTGAGGCTTAATTTGGTGCATAACTAGTGAAAATGTGGAGCATTAGCTTGACAGCTTTCCAAATTTCAGCTATGTAGACACTTCACAGGGAGGTCATCACAGCCATTTGAGATTTACCAGGGTTTTTTTGTTTTGTTTTGTTTTATCATGTTCTTATTGATAAATTCACCTTAGCAGTTTTGAAACAAACCCTATGTGTGTCCACTGTCCAGTGAAATAATCTTGGTGATGACAGCTTGATCACTTGATCTGCATCCTAGGCCTTACTTGAATATAGAAAACAATATATTGAAGCACCCTCACAGAAATAAATTATTGCCTTTCTGGGGGTACTACATAGTTAAAGGGAAAAAGAAATAGTTTCTGGCTTGAGAGCCTGTGCTCAGTGTCGGGGTGGGAAAAATCTAATCATGACAGAGGTCTTGATGCTGATATTATAAGAGAAATGTAATATTGGGGTTTTGTAATGTTGTAATGATATGTAAGAGAAATGTACTTTTGGGGTTTTGTTTAAAGCATGGGTTTTGTCCATCATTGTACCTGAAATGGGAGCCAGGAGGGCTGCCTTTGTAGGAAGGTGGTGGGAACAGGCAGCCTTTGGATTAGGTGAATGGGAATTAAGGATTGTGAAGATTCTTGTCACTTGGGAGATGAGAGCCCTTGACATGGAGAATCTGACTGTTAGGAAGTCCAGCAATAAGAGCTGAAGAAAACAAACCAGGAGTTATTATTATTATAGATTCTTGATTTTTTTCAATGCCACAAAAATAGATCAGTGACAAAAATATTCAAGTGACAAATTCTAATATTTACTGCTGAGAATTTTTATCAAACCAAGTGAACCTGTGGGAGTTATTGCTAAAGTACAAGGAATCTGTACAAGTATGGATTCACTGACTTTGCTCTGCTTTTAACAACAGCAAAAGCAGAGACTGTATTTTCTTCAGATCAGTTTATTCATGTAGTTCAGGTTTTTATTTTAGAGTAAAAGTACCATATAGGATCTGGTGGTTCTAGTTTTGAGTGATCAGATAAACTACAAACAATCCATTCAGTTGTCTTACTGTACTTAATCAAGTAAGAGGGAGTTTGGAGGGAAAGCATTTTAACTGCTTTCTCCCTTGCCCCCTTTTTCCTTTAGGGAGCATAGAAATGATTTAAGTTGTAATTTTGTTTGTATTTAGTTACTTTCTCAAATATTTAGGTAAAAAATGATCAAAGGATAAATAACTAAACACATATATAACAAATCATATCTGCAATCCTAACAGGTTTTTTTTTTAATGTTTTAAGTGGCCAAGTGTTGAGTATATGAGACACCTTATGTCTGCATCTCTGATTTACTGAAACTTGTATGGATACTGTGTTCTTATTAAGATCAAAAAATCCTAATTTAACAACAACAAGTTGTTCATATGTTATTTTGTCAACAGATTTCCGTAAGGAAATAAAAATTGAAACTGAAAATGGGATTGGAACAAGTTATTATTTCTTACATGCTGGTTTAAGTGATTTGGATTAAAACCAGAGCATATAGGAAGCAGGAAAATCTGTTGCTCTCTTGTTTTTTAAAAATTAGTTTGAATCATCTTTGATGTGTGTGTGTGTACAGAGGATTCTCAGCAAGCACCTGCCTGTTGTCCTGCAGACGTCACCTCCTTCCAGATGTGTTTTATGCATGTGGTGCAATGCCCAACAAACGTCTACTGCTGTCAGATTTTTCTGGTTTTCAATGAAAGTGTGATGGGTCTGGCAAACACTGTATTTTTTGTGTTGGCCTACGGAGTACACAATTCTTAATGAAGTTCTCCTATTGGAGGTGGTGTATTACTGCTCTGTATTTTGGATTGCAGGAGCACCCCAGAAGCAAATTTTAAAGTTTCTATTATGCAAAGTGATACCCAAGCATGCAGCAGGTAATATTTCCAACCACAGCATTCACATTTACTTAGAAGCAATTGAAGAAATCAAATTAATCTGAAAGTAAGAATTGTCATTGAAAACACAGAAATCATTTGATTTGAAAATAGGATTTCACTGACAGGTACAGTGAACCAGCCATTAAGAATCTATGGTCAAAGTCTGTTCCTAGAGGGGGGAAAAATGGGTAAGGAGAAGTGGTAAAGAAAGCATAGTGAACTAGGTAGATGTGTATTCCTAATCAAAGAATACATATATTCTTGCTAGTAAAGCATGGTGCATAAGATGTCATTATTTTAATTTTTCTCTAATTATGGTTATTCCTGATTAACAGAAATTGTAGCACCTGAGATGTCACAACTTCACTGTTTATAAAATTGGGCATGAGAGAAGTCCGTTTTTTATACTTTTAAAGCGGGCTCCGGCGTGCTTTAATTGCATGCACTTTATAACCATTTCACCCTAAGTACCTCCTCTTGAAACAGAAAAAATATTTTGCCAAAGTATGATCTTCATCTAATGTACTTAAGCTGTGTTATGAGCAATTTTGAGTTTTGGAGGTGGCTTTTAGTTCCAGCAAAACGGAGGTATTTAACCCAGACCTTTCGATGGAGGGCAAGCTGTGTGAACATTGGATGGGGTGCAGGTGTAGCTGCAGGAATTGGTGCTGCTGGAAGGGTGTCCTGGCCTTTGAGGAGGGAGTGGGGCAGAGATGCTCAGTGCCTGCTTCCAGACAGGTGGTTGGGAGGGACCAGCTGTGGATATCAGGTGTTCTTTTTCAGGGCTGGAGAGTATATGGGAGAAACAAAAAGCATTC
This sequence comes from Parus major, assembly GCF_001522545.3. Classification (NCBI taxonomy): domain Eukaryota; kingdom Metazoa; phylum Chordata; class Aves; order Passeriformes; family Paridae; genus Parus; species Parus major. The sequence continues at coordinate 109,769,254 of NC_031768.1, forward strand.
AGAGGAAGCAAGTGGAGAGAGGAGAAACTTCTTTAACAAATATGTGCTGTACTACCAGAGGCAGCACTGAGCTCTGACATGGTTCTGCCTTGAGCTGAACCAAAACAAGTTCAGAAATGTAGGATTTTTCGGATGTGGATTCTGTTGCTGTTCTTTTCCTGCTTCTAGGTTTTTAAGGTTAATTTTGAGTGAATTTCAGAGTTACATTATTTGGCAACAGTCCAGCCTGACATAGGCCTACAGTTTTACCTGCAATTTTGTTCTGAGAGATCTACTAACACAGAATAAAAAAAGGGGTAATGGTCCTTGAGCTTAAGAGCTTTGAGGATTGAAGTTAAAAATATTAGGTTTATCAGTATTTTTCTTTTCTGGAAGTTACTTTCTGGGGAATATTAGGTTCAGTATAACCTGAGAGTTGGAGCCACGTGTTTAAATATCTAGTTCAGGAAAAGGCCACATTTTTGTCAATATATTTTGTTTCTCCCTCTTCATGTTTAGTACAGTAGTGTTTCTGAGTGCAGTGGTCAATCAGTTTGTATATAGGGTATAAGGACATGAATATTCCTGGGGCTTTGTCTTTATAGGCTTTTATAGATTTCCTCTTTACCCTTCATCTCTTCCTTTCACGTAATTTTTATGAAATGGAATATTATTGGTCTTAAATGTTAATTTTCCAAATGCAAGGGTTGTACTGCTTGAACTATGTTATACTTGCACCCTCTCAGATAAGTGAACCGAATAACCACAGGTCTAATTTCTATTTTCTTGCTATTAGTTTTAGAGGGACTTTGAACCTGTGAAATGTTCATTTTGCCACTTCTTCACTCTTATTAAAGGTGATGGAAGAGCCAAACGTCATGCTTAAGATTTTTAAAATGAGAACCATAGGAGTTGTTTGAAGATTTGAATTTATATTCTGGTTCTTAACTGTTTAGGTTTTTACCTGTGAATGGTCATTAGCAGGTTGTTAACTACTTCAGCTTTTAAAAATTACATAATTGGTATTTTTCTTCACAGGGAGAAGAGAATTTATCCAAAGATTAAAACTTGAAGCAACCTTGAATGTGCATGATGGATGTGTAAGTCACTTGTTGCCTTTTGAGTATTAAAAAATTGTTAAATTGTAATTTTGTTGCCATGGTGATAGTCCCCCAACTTAAAAAGGCAAATGTCATGTATTTGTGTATTAAAGCTGAGCAGGACCACTCTGCTTGTTGAGATCTGCATCTGAATTCTCTAGCTATTTGTTTCTTCTTGAATAGCTGATGCTTTTACGTTTGAAGCAAAACAAAATCCCACTCCTGTATCTTAATGCTGTGTCTACTGCTGATTGAATCAATCTCTCCTGCCATTTAAACACATTCCTGCCTTTTCAGTTACGACTCAAACCTTGAAATGAAATCTTTTTTTATTTTTTTGATATACTGTGTTGACTTAAAGCTTTATTAGTGTTTTGAGTGATTTATTTTCCAGTTTCAAAAATCAAATCATCAAGTGCTACATGCTGAGTTATAGACAATGAAAACAAAATTAAGCCTTCCTGAAAGGCAGTAACATAACTTGAAATATTGCTTATTTAAATATTACTTTTTGAAAGGAGTCCAAGTATTTTAAAACATATGCTTTTAAATAAAAGTATTTACCTAAACTAGGTTCAGGACAAAGAGGCTGCCATGTTACCTTTGACAAATAGAGCAGAAATTCATGGTTGTTGAAGTATTTGTTGTGCAAGATATCTGAAAAATGAAAGTATTCTATAAAAAAAATGAAAATGTAAGTCCAGCCTTTGTACTTCAACATGTGTGTTCCTAAAGCTGTTCAAATGTAAGGGTTATTTTATTGAACTTTTAATTAAGGAGTGATATAATTGTAACTAACACAGCAGTAGTTTTAAGGAACAGGTGTTGGTAACATCCAGCCTTCTTGAGATCAGAAGTGTGACTTTGACGTGCCTGTGTTTTTGTGAGCCTGGAAAGTCTGGAAAAAGCCAGGATTAGAATTGCTGTATGTAAAATGTCAGCTACTTTTCCTGTGCTGACTATATTATAAGTTGAATGTTCTGGTACAGATGATGTTGGTGTAATTAAACAAATATCTACATTTCTCATTTTTTTTCTCAAGAAATATTACAAGATTGATGATGTTAAGTTCTTTTCCAACCCAAACAATTCTATGAGTCTATGTGTATTTATTAATTTTTATCTTCAAGATTGTAACAGTGATACTTAATTCTGAATTCCTCTAAGCAATTTTTCATCTCCTCAAATACTTAAGATAAAATTTTTCAAGTTTCTTTTCCTGAAGTTGATTAGGATTTTTTATTTATTTTTTCTTTATTTCCTTGTAAAAAAAGTAATTTTTTCTTATTAAAACAGAATACAGGAAAAGAGTATTTGTTCATTGCTTGTTAAAAATTAAGTGATTGATCTCTATTTCAATTATCTGTCCCTGTGTCATGTAATAGAAATTGCAGTTTTGGTGTTGTCTGTTGGTGTTGCTTGAATCTACCTGATAGATTTGTATTTGAAAACTAATTCTTATTTGATTGTGTTAGCTTTGAAAGTATGCTTTAACATATGGCCTAATTGTTTTAGTGGGTGGAAAATGCTTTAATTGAAAACATACAGCATTAATTGCAGATGTTTGAAATACTAAAGTATTTAAACACAGTATTGAAATACTACAGTTTGAGAAAATGTCTTTAGAAGTTAAATTTGCTCAGAACTCTCCGCCTTTAAGGAATGGGCTTTTGGGAGTTCTTACCTCGTTCACTTTGTGGTCTTTTTAAAGGAATAATCTTTTAAGGTTAACAACCACTCAGTATAATTTTTTACTATTTGTTTTTTTTAAAAAAAAATCTATGAAATAGAAATCAATGCAATTACAATGCTTGTACTGATTAAACTCCTTATTACCATCAATGGTAATTAGGCTCTTTTTTTTTCTTCTTCTTTCCACACCTGCTGACGCAGCATGCATTTCAAATGTGGGGAATGAATGCCATATTGTCCTATTAAAAGGTGTTTCTGGGTTTGGTTTTTGGGTGGTTAGGTTTTTTTAGTGAAGGTTGGGTGCCAGGGGCTGGGGGTTTTCTTCAGTTGCTATTTGGTTGATTGGTGTTTTTAAGAACTTTTTCATTGTTCTGTTGAATAAGTTGTGACTTATATTTTCTATATAAAGCATGCTGTGTAATTGGACAAGGTGGACAACTTACTTAAGGCAAGAAATTTTTTTACTAATTGAGGATAAAAGTAAAGTCCAAGTTCCTACCTGTTACACAGAAGAGAGATCCTATGGGGGATAAAACTGTGTGTTTGATCATACCCAGCCAGGATATTTGTGAAGAAGGGACTATTCCATTAATTACTTCACATATCCATGTTCTTGTGACATTAATATTACCATAGCACCTTTTTGTTTAAAATCCGAATATTTTCACCTCAGAGTTCAGGGGCAATTCCCTTTGCAACAGTCCCATTTTCCCCTTGGTTTGAAGACACAGTTTCTAGCAGTAGCATGTGAAGTAATTGAATTGGTTCTACAGAAGTATTGATGTCTGCCAGCAGCCTTATCATCCTTCCAGGGCAGGATTTGCCTTTTTCAGCAAGGTTCACATGGTCAAATTCAGTAGGATCATTTGTATGCCAGAACTTGCCATTTTCTGTGTTAGCTGTAAAAGGAGCCTAAGAAGATGAGGAAATGTACAGAGTTAGGTGAGCTGTTCTGTATGAAGTGATTAAATCCAAAGGAGAAATGTTGAAGGAGAAGCAATCTGGACCAGTAGCGATGAAGTGTGAGGAAAGCAGAGGATAAAGAAATTCTAAAACATATTGAATTGCAGTAAAAATGCTGCTTAGTTTCTTCCCGTTTTGATCCTGTGAAAGCTGAGGTTGAAATGCAGGGTGTAGTTTAAGGATTTGACATGAGTAAATACTGCATTTTGAAACAGGGTATTACCTGAAGGAGTAACTTCTCATTTCTACACCTAGACATTCAGATCAATAACTAACCAACATCCTTCATGGCATTCATGTCTTTCAGGATGGCACTTGGGAACAAGTCCTTTTCAGATGGAGTCCTCAAAGGCAGGCTTAAACCAGTATAGGGAGTTTGTGTTTTGTTAGAAACAGTTTTCACCTTGTACTCCCCAGATGAAAAGCACTGCCTTTTTCACCCCCTTCCTTGCTTGGGGGATATCCCGATATTCTGGATATCTGTAGTCATTTTTATTTATTTTCTTCTATTTTTGTATTCTGTTAATCGCTTCTGTTCACAAGGGTTGATTCTGATGTCACTTTGCATGGAAGCGAGGAGTTTGCTTTTTTGGTTTATTAAGGATTGGCTGCACTGTCTCCTGCATTGCCTTTGAGGAAAGCACTGAGATAGTAAATTTATATCTGACTAATTGACTAATGAATCAAAAATACCTGCTGACTCCCTGCAAGGCTAGATGAGTGACAAATAAAACTAGATACAGTTAATAATGTGGAGTACTTAATAGAAAAAAACTAATTACACACCTTTTGACTTTTCTTACCTTGTTAGTCATTGGCTGTCATTTGTGTTTGATGTATCCTTTCTTCTGGCTCCAATACCCTTTCCCAAGGTTTCCAAACCCTCAGAATAGTAACTGTTACATTATGCTTTTAGTTGGATGTCCAGCAGCTGTGCAGGTAGTACAATATGTAGCTTTTTCAAAATGAAAACCAATTTTCTAACCAATTCTTGTTTTACGTTATATTTCAGTAGTGGGTCTGCTACCATGGAATGATAATTTTTTTTAATTGTTTTTTTTAACATCTATTTTTAGTGATTCATATGCAAATTTATTTGGGTTATTCAGTGTTGGCCAGTAGGTTGTACTGAGTACTGTGTGTATTGTCTGGAAAGTCTCTGAAAAAAACCCAAAACAAGCTTATTTCACTGAAAGACTTAGTTATTTGTTGTCAGCAATGCTGAGAAGGTGAGTGAGTACAGAATAAAAAAGTCTATTTGGTTACAGACCTCTAGTACACATTTGGTTATGTCATCTTACTTCGGGATTATTTTGGAACCAGCTTTTGTCTGAGTAGGGTATATTGAAATGGCTCAACTGAGGCAATCATTGCAATGAAATTGGAATTTTGGAGGAGAATGATTGATGTCTTGTGTAGACTTGTAATGCTGCAGTTTAGATAATCTTGTCTCCCTTTTGCATCTTCAGTGTTTCTCTGCTTTGCTGTCCTTCAGATTTTGGGTTTGTACACAAATATACACAACCACACTCTCAATTAGTTTAATTTTTTGTGCTAATTTTTCTTTCTTATATCATGACTTTAAATTTTTCAGTAGCTTCCTTGTTTTTTCAGTGTTTTGTTCTGTTTCTATTCCTGTATTCTTACATTAGCATTTTGGTTTCTTTAAGGCAACGATAATAATATTTTTCTGCCTGAGAGGAAATGCAGATGAAAATAAACATTGTTGGGTTGTGTGTTTGCCCTTGCTGTAGTGCTGTTCAATGTTTGACAACATTTTAGAGTACATCCATTGTCAGGACAGGTTATTTCAATGATAGATGATTCTGGGGGCTAGTTGAAATTGTGGTTCTTGGTGATTGACAGCCAGAGTTATAAAACCATAAGAGTAGCCATGCAAGGTCATACCAAAGCTCAGTGGAGCCTGACTGCTTGGCCCTTAAAATGGCCAGCACATATTTTTGAAGGAAGTTGAGACAGGGCAAGCAGACAGTATTTGATGGGTGTTCTGGAGAACACATCATGCTTTGTTTCTGATCACTTTTCATTTCATCTTCAATGAATATGTATATCCTTCCACTTCTAGTGTTTAGGGTGTTCCATAACAGTGATTTTCAGTTTCATTAAAAAGCCGTGTGTCATCTGATTGTTTCATTTAAGGCTTTCCATTTCCGGTGCTGTGAAGACCCACCGAAAATTAGGGTTTTTTTACTTTTTCCATGTCATTTATGTTCTCATAAGCTTCTATCATTTCCCTTCCCTAGAGCAGTACAAATTATTTGCTTCTTGCAATAAAAAATGTTAGATATCTGTGAGTGCCTGAGTAATTCCTTGTCATAATTTCTCTTTCCAAATGGGCAGTAATAAAAATGGAGAATATGGGAGCAGGATATGAACCCAAACTGCGTAGTGTGGAAGACATGGGATTGCCATGCATGGATGTATACCCTGCTTTTCTGTGCATTTCCTAATAAATCCTAGCAATATCTGACTGCTGCTGAGCACTGAGCTAACCCTGGCATAGGCATGTTTGTTGAGCACCAAGATCTCTCCTCAAGTTCCTCCACCTGAAAATATCAAGATGGTGTTGTTCCTGTGATCCACCTGAAACTGCTAACTCTGATTTTGCAACTCACCCAAACTAAACTTGCCATTAAAACAATAACTAGAATGGGAGTACTTATTTTAAACAAAAATTATTTTTCTTTGGGGGTGCTCAGAGTGAAACATTTGAATTAAAAAAAAACAACAAACCACCAACAAAAAAAAAAGCATAAGTAAAAAAATTTAGAACAAAGTAGGGTTTTTACCAATTCTGTAATCCAGACTGGTACATCCCACTAAGGCAGCTGTTCTGCCAACAGAATCTAGCCAGCAGAAAATGGTGATGGCTGTACTTTGACACTTTGAAGGTATTTTAGAGGCTTACTTGAAATAATAATGGTCTTGCATGCAGTCTTTGGTGCTTGTGCATGAGCTGCTGCTTGGAAGATACTTTTTGAGCTTCCTGGATTTTGAGTGCTTTCACAGCTTTGTTTCACTGACACATTATTAAGCACAGTCTTGTGAAAAGGAGAATTGATAAGGAAATGTATTGTAAAGTTCTCCCAATACAATTCTGTACCTCACTGTAGGATTCTTCTTTCCCAGCTACTCACACTTTTCAAAAGGGATCTGGGATGGATTCTGCAGTGCTTTCCCCTGAGGTGATGTGGTCACTGAAAAGTGTGCAAAGCAATGGATGGTCAGAATTTGGATATGGTAAAGATGCAATAACGAGAGCACTGCGATGCCCTCCAGTTCAAATTCAGAGAACTCTCTGTGGAGTAGATTTGGTACATTAAAGCACATGTGTGTGTAAAATTGTGGCTACTGTGGGAAGCTTAATATAGCTGATGAACTCCTGAGGAGCAGAGGGAGTAACTGAGATGCCATAGGTGAAGCAGCTGATTCCCTTATCAATTTGTTTTAAAAACACTTTTTTTTTTTTATGCTAGCTGCTTAGAAATGACATAATTTCAGTTGAATTTGTTAACTCCTATTTCTGTAGTGTTGGATGAGTATTGATGTTTTAATGTGGTAAAAATTGAATTAATTCAAGTCTAAACATTTTTTTTTTTAAATTCATACAGGTGAATACAATTTGTTGGAATGATACAGGAGAATATATCTTATCTGGTTCAGATGACACCAACCTGGTAATTAGTAATCCCTACAGCAGAAAGGTAAGTGTGTTTCTGGCTGCTTGTTAATTTTCAAACATGATGCAAGTTATTCTTCTCAACATATTCAAGATATTTTTCAAGATATCAGTTTTCAGATATAAATTATTATGTGCCAAAGATAATATCATGCTAGTGCTATAATATCATTCCTAGTGTATATAAATGGGAATAAAACTTCAGAGTGCTTTAAAGCCTGAGTGTTCTAATCCTTTGTGACATTGCTATTATCCCATTTTACGGTACATGGCTGGGCACAAAGGGAACATGGTCTCACCACAGATTAGTGTCAAAAACAGCAATAGGATTCAGTAATTCTCATGAAATCTTGTAGTCAGATAAACTGTTTTCCTCTCACTTCACTTTTGAAATATTGTATTTTTTCCTCTGTGTAATGTACTGAGTTGTCTTTCTGTGTAATGTTGTTGGGGTGCCAATCTTGATTAAAATAGTTCACCCCAGTGTAAAATTACATTGCCTTGTGTGTGCCTGCAAGTGGATGGAGAATAATTTGTACTGAAATGAGGGTTGCAATGCAGCTGAAAGACTCCCAGTAGTGCCAGCTAGCATCCCTCAGGTAGTGACATTGTCCCACACTTTTCTCTTGAAGGAACTGATAGTTCGGTAGAACAGATGCTCTGAGATGTGTCTTCTTTGAGGCTAACAACTAAACCCTAAGGACATGCTGAAAAATTAAATTTGTGGGAGAAACAAGAGGTGTGGTTGGTATAGTGGAGGAAAGTTTGAGTAGAAAACAATATTCTGTTTCCTGAAGGGTTTTGCTGGAAAAATGGTGGTGCTTTGGAGTGTGCCTATAGGTAAGGCCCTTTTGCTTACCTTCCCAATTAAGATTCCAGACTTCATCTCTTCCTTTCAATTGGTGGTGTCAGGCTGACAAAGTTCAGGTCAGTATCACTAGATAGGGTTTCTCTTGGACTGGGAGTCCTGCTGGAAGAGCAGTATCTGGGAGGGCTGTGAAGTGGATAACAGATATATTCCAAAGTGAGTGTTGGTGTAGTGACTTGCAGAGTAAGAATTTTTCATGCATATAAAGGATGTTTGGTGTTTCTCATTGTGCAGAGATTATTTTAATATCCCACTATGGGATAGTTGCTCATTATAGCATTTTTACATTGAAATATTTTAATACTTTAAAAGGTGCTGCAATTTAAGCTTTATGCTTTCATGGGACAATTTTTTCCCCCTGTTGTGTACTACTTCTCATCTTAAGCCTAATGAGGAATATGGGAGATGTTTTATTTTCTTTTTTTATTTTTCACAGTTAGCTGAGTTATTTTTTGTAACAGCAGAGGAGAAGATGATTTATTTTTTTTTCCTAATATATGCAAATGCAATTATAAAACAGCAGGTACCAACAAGAAGACTCAATAATCAGTGTTATTCTTGAAATGTACTAGAGAGGTGATTTTTAATGAGTGTTACAATTGTATTAGCTTATTTGCTCTTGCTTGAGTAAGAGAATCAGCACAGGAAAAGAGAGCAAATTGGTATCAGAACTGTGCTGTAATTCTGTCATCTTGACAAATATCCTTTTCACCATATTTTCTGTTATTATCTAGGTAAAGTAGCAAAAATAGACTTCAGCCGTCAATATTTTGTATCTTTCAGAATACAGGTTCACTGTTAAACTTCTTTAGTGGGAATTATTTAAAAGGTGTGAAATAGCACTTCTGAACTGTTAGGCATGAGCTGCTACTGACAGAGAAACTTCATTAGCAAAACACTTCCTTTGATTAAGTTAATTGAGTGGAAATTTAGAAGTAATTTTCATACTGTAAACAGCTTGGTAAGTATTTTTTTTCTAATGGGAGTGGTGAAAATCTAGTTTGGTTCAAGTGCTGCAGTTGGGGGGAAATAAGAATATAATGCTCACTTCTTCACAGGAGGAAAGCATATGGAGGTTTTTTCAGTTTTGGTAAACTAAGTGTGTGAGGAAGGATAGATGATTTTAAACAAAGTGTTTAAAATCATCTGTGATGGTGAAATAAATCATATATTTCTCTATTTTACTGTAGATGAATGAAATCCGAAGTAAAGTCCTGGTTTATTGCCCTATATAATCAAGTTCTAAAATGTTTATTTATTTTTGGCTAGCTTCAAAACATCCTTCCTTATAAACTTCAGCTCTCCTTTTCAGAGTTTAAGAGTAGCATCAGTTTTAAAAGTCTATATATTGGCTTGGATTACAGTGCTTTATTCCTCTTGACTTACAATATCCCAGATCTTCTAAGTCTCTCCTTACTGATGTGCAGGTGGCTGCAGCATCACACTGACTGATGTTTCACTTTGAGAAACCTGATGTGCTGTGTAACCAGCATTGCAAAAACAAAGGTGGCAGCTGCATTCCAGCCCTTGTATTTTGCAGAATGCTTCATGCAAGTGCCTGAGCAAATTTCTCTTATAGAACCATGTTGTCTGTAGAAGAAATTTGTAAACGCATCTTCTCTGTTCTGTTGTACTGAACTATAGGTCCCTGGCAGCCTGTGCGTAACTGGTATTTCACAGTCTGAATTTTTTCCATTTTTATTTGCTTGGAAAACACTGACCTGTTTTTTTTCCTTTGTTCTTTAGGTTCTCACAACGATTCGCTCAGGACACAGGGCCAATATTTTCAGTGCAAAGTTCTTACCGTGCACCAATGACAAACAGATTGTTTCTTGTTCTGGAGATGGAGTCATTTTCTACACAAATGTTGAACAGGATGCAGAGACCAACAGGCAATGCCAGTACACCTGCCACTATGGGACTACTTACGAGGTACCTCATGAAGTATATCATAATTTTAATATGGGTAAAATATGTATTTTATTGTATTATTGCCCAAGATTTTAACCAGACTGCTGAAAACTTTGTTTCAGTGCAGTGAGAGTTACAGAACTTTTCGAGTTGCTTTTTTTTCCCTCTAAAAAATAGGCTTGAACAGAGAAATGTGCTGTCTAAATTGACCATAGAACTTCACAAAAAGTGATACTGTTAAGAACACTTTGCAAATATGAATTACCTTCACTAAATGAAGTTCTGCAGAGCAAAGCAGATTTAAATTGAGCTTTGAATTTCTTCCTGAAGTGGGCTGGGGGTGGGGGAAGTGACTGTTTTACATTTTTATTTTTATTCTTCCCCACCCTGCCCCTCCCCTCTTCCCTGAACTTTTCCTCAGTTTCGTGCCTTTTTCACGATTTACGTCCTTCTAAGAAATGCTTAGTTCAGCATGTGTGAACAACTTAATCTGAAAAATGTGTTTACAGTTACAGATAATTTTTCTATTGTGAATTCTAATTAACTCTTTAGGTGTAAATTTAGCCACAGTGTTTTCAGTCCTCCGTTGGAAATTTTGTTCATATAAATTAGGCAAGCGTGGAAGCAAAGTAAGTTAGGAAGAAAATAAGATTTATCTTATTTCTATCTGCTTCTTTTAAGTAACAGCAAAAGCTGCTGCTTGCAAAACTGACTGTGCTTAAAATAGAGAAAATTGCATTTTTTTTTCCTCTGAACGTTCCTGTTTCTTTCACTATTTATTTGTTGGGGCTTTTTTAACACTACTGCAGTACACACACAGGGGAAAAAATTCTCAAATCCAGTTTTTTTTTTTAATCTATTCAGCTCAGATCTCATAGCAAGCTTTTAGATCACTTTTCTTTGCATGTTAAATGAACAAAATCTTTAAAAACTTCTCATAAAAAGAATTGGAGTGTATGAAAAAAGAAAGTGGCTGAAGTACTGCCAGAGTTAATTTTTGTTCCTGTAGTGAAAGTGTCCTTATGGTTGTAAGTACACCAATTACATTTCCCTGCTGTATTTCACAGTCAAAATGGTCTCATTGGGGATGATTTTTATTCAGCAGTAATGTTAACAAGAGGGCATTATTGTTGTTTTGAATGACAGGTGTGTGATACAGTTTTGGTTGCTTTTGCTGCTTTTAAACACTGTTAATGGAAGGAATATCAAAACCTCTGTATGGCATTGGCTGTTTTAACAACTCTGTCTCATTATCAAGTTATTTTTCTTACCCTGTTTTGCACTGGAGTTGGGGTTCCTGGAGTGGGAAGAAAATTTCTAAATATTGTGATGTTACTGCCCAGCTGTATGTAACGACATCATCATGTTAAATATAGAACTTTGACTCACTGGGTTCTCTAAATAACAAAAGCTAAAAGCTGCCCCTGAGGTACCAATTCTAAATTCGAATGTGGTTTGGATTTATACAGCTCTTGGAGTTTGTGGCAGTTTAAGACATTGCAAAAACATGAAACAGAGGAACGTGGAAATTGGTGTAGATAGTTGTAAACTGTACAATTGTTTACAAAACTGCAATTGTAATTGTACAATTGTTTTCAGTTCTGAGTGAGAATAGAATAAGTAGAGGGAGAGGCTCTTGAGACACATTTGTGAAGAATTTATTGCTTGTACAATGCCTTGACAAGTGTTTTTTTTTTCTCAGCCAAATCTTTTCTTTATTGCCCTTCATGTGAATTGCATTTCAGAAAGATAATGTACTTTTATGGACACCTCTTACTTTCTTGTTTTAAATGCAGTAAAATGATCATATAGTTATACACTTTTAAAGTCAAGTAGCAAACACATTTTTAGTTAGTAAAAAACCAATTATTTATGTATATATGTATAATGTGTACTTTTTGAACATAAATGTAGTAATATTGACTTAATTATTGGAGCGTGCACTTCTCCATTTCTCTGGTTTAGTGCTTATAAAGTACTTAGTATATCTGTGAACACTACACATAAAAGTTGCCATGTGCAAGTTATATTACATGTATAGGGTGAAATAGCATCAGTGTGAACAAAAATTAAGTACAGCTACTAGAAATGAGCTTGCCACGTTCAGCAACGTTATTGGAGCAAAATGTTTTCGCTGAAAGCTCTGCTAAATGCTGGAAGAATTTAGTGGATTGAAGAACAATTGCTAACTTTTATAACTACACAAAGTTAATCTGAACAATATGTGTAGTGGAAAACAGTCTTTTCAATATGTTATACTGATATATTGAGGAATAGTGGTCATAGCTCAGAAGTTTATTGTTCTGTTGGTATTCAAACCTTGGCTTTGTTCTGCAAGTTAAACTTCTTATTTGTCACAGCAAGCACTGTCTCAGTTATTCTGCTGAGCCTTACAAGAGAGGCTGAAGCCTTCAGCTGTTACCTTTGTAAGCCCACTTCAGGTAGAGAGATTTGCAGATATCCATAAGTTACTTTTATTAAAAATTTTGAGAAGTGGGGGTGATAAATCATCTCATTTAAAATGTTAAAGAATGACTCATGCTCTGTGTTCAATGAATGTATTACAGTATAAACCATTGTTGTTGCTTTATAAATGTCTACTGATAGTAGCAGGAGTGTAGGAAAAGGAAAACACTGCCATAACATTCTCTATTTTCTGTTTTAAGAGACTGACTGTAAATAAACTGACATTTCCTGTGCATTCATTGACCTGTGCTATTCAGGTCATATTTAACATTATGGTCATTTGCCTTTTTATTTTGTCTTGAGGAGGCTTTGAGTGAAGCCATTCATGTGAGCCTCCATCAGAGCTGTCCCTAGCTGGAGAAGGGCTGAGCTTAGGAAAATGGTTCAGTACAGTGCTCTCTTAAAAGAAAATTAAAAAATAAAAAAAACCAACAAATCAGCGAGGAGGTAGCTTGGTAACAGCCTTTAATGCAGACTTGCTGCAGGGAACTACCTAGGATGCAAAGGAATAGCCCAATGGGAATAAAATCCATTTAGTATTTTCAAGGCATTCAGACTTCTGAAGACTTTGTTTGTAATTGTAATTGTAATCCTATTACTTGATAGAGCATTAACTGAGCTTTTGTTGAACTTTTGTAGCAAACTGATAAGTTATCTGAAAAGTTATTGCAGTAAATGTAGGTTGTGTATTAAAAGATCATAGAAACAACTGTAAGCCTTGACCTATGGATATTTAATCTTATGTGACCTTTAAAAGTTTCCTTTGACTCCGACAGTTCAAACCTTTTCTTGAAAATGAAGAAACATCATCAGTTTTTCAGCTTTTCTCATTACTTCACTGGAAAGCTTGACTTGAGTCCTAGTTGCCTTGCTGCTGCTCCAAATATTGGTGCTTTTATTTTTAAATTAGTGCTATTTGTAGAGGTATTAATAATCTTATTCTTTCTTTCTTTTGAGCAGATTATGACAGTACCAAATGATCCCTACACTTTCCTCTCTTGTGGTGAGGATGGCACCGTGAGATGGTTTGATACTCGCATCAAAACAAGTTGCACAAAGGAAGATTGTAAAGATGTAAGAATGAAACCTTTTAATAAAGATTACTTTAGTAATAATAATCAAAATAGTAGTAATAATCTTTTAATAAAAATTACTTAAATGTGTCATCACACAAACACATGATATGAGTTCTGGTAAAGCTTTTAGAAATAATAGATTTCAGGGTCATTGGTGGAGATGACAGTATGTTTCCCAAGAAACAACAGAAGTTTGGGGAGCCTTTTTTTATTTTTCTTTTTCAGCTTTAATTATCTCCTTTGGCATTTTTTATTTATGAGCTTTGGTGTGAGGCTTCAGATATGGTAGAAAGGATTGTCTGTTGAAACTGAATCTCTTAGTCTGGTTTACACTAATAATGTAGAGTGCAAAACTGGAGGCAAAAAATGAGCTGTAAGAATCACCCGCAGCCTTGTGTCTCTCTGTAAGAAAAAATTTGGTGATGAATTATGTTAGATTACTGGTATTACTAGTGTCCACTGTGTTTGAATTTTAGGAACAATTTTATTTTTAATTGGAACAAAACTGCTGAAGTATGTATTGCTAGTCTATATTAATTTTGTTCAACTTCGTGCACATTTATCAGTTCTAGGGATTTCTTTCATTTTTTTCCCGTCTACCCAGTTATCTGACTGTAGATGGAACCTATTCTGATCCTTTAATTGATTTAAACTGTTTCTGCATATTTAGTACTCTTCCACCTCCACAGTTACTGTGTTTCAAAAGAAAATCCAAGGTGCAAGGTAGTTAATAAATCTGTAGGTTTTAGCTTATCTATTTTAAATGTTTCTGTGTTTCTGTTTTGGTTAGGTTTCTTTTTCAGTTGTTCTGGTGCCAGTTTTCTTCCTCTGGTAGTTTTCCTTCCATGCAGTGGCTTTTCTAATAACACATTTACACATCTTCACAGGCCAGACCAATTTTCTCAAAATCTCCTTGACTAAGGGAGGGGCCTGTGTAGTGAAACAAAACAACAAAACAAAATAAAAACAAACAAACAAAACAACAACATAATTATACTTCAGATGTTCAGAGCTTTATTTCAATGCTGCATTTTTGTGTGTTCCAGGATATTTTAATAAACTGTCGTCGTGCTGCCACCTCTGTTGCTATCTGTCCACCCATCCCCTACTACCTGGCTGTGGGCTGTTCTGACAGCTCAGTGAGGATCTATGACAGGAGAATGCTTGGCACAAGGGCAACAGGTAGGAACCACACTGTGCAACGAGCATTTCTACCCACTGGCAGTGCCAAATTCTGGTTATTTTCAAAGTGGGTGGTGAATGACTCAAGTGTAACCCTGCAGAAGTGTAGCTTCCTTCTCTGGGAGCTATGGTTGGTAATAATAAAGTCATTTCACTCTAATATCTGCTAATGCAGAAATCTTCAAAGAAGTAAACCTAATCTCTTCATGTATCTGAGAATGCATTGTGTACTGAATGCAGAAAATGACATTTTGTAATGTCTCTTCTTTTGTCTTGAATCGTGTGATTCCAGAATTCCAAAAAGCCAGGGATTGCAGCCTCCAGTGGTCCACCTGAATTTTAATTAAATTCTTGTCTTGAACTCTGCCATGCTGGAGCTTGATTGCTTCTTTTGGGAGGACATCTTATGAACTCCATAATGTCCTGCACTGTGCTTGCCTTTGCAGTAGTTATTGCTGTTAACACAATTTCACTGAAAAGCTGCAAATTCCTATGGTGAAAGCTGGTATGCTTCAGATGCTTACCTAAGGATTTTATTGAAAAATGTCAGGTGCACAAAAATGTGTTATGTCACTTTGACATAGCTCTTGGTTAAAATGTATGATCAGTGGACACACAGGAGTTAATACAGCTGTGACATTCATGCTGATAAGCAGTGGCACAAAATCTGTCATTTTTTGTAGCATTTTTCTGTTGATGACTGTGGCGAAGGAGAAAGGGAACAGTAAAAATTGCTAAACATAGAAATATCCCTCTCATCAGGTTGACAATCTATAGGAGCTCTCCCTTTCATCACAGTGGTCAGCAAAGTTCTGTGAGAAGTGCCTGGGAACAGGTTCTGGGGGTTGATTAAAATGTCCTCTGTGTGTGTGCTCTAGTATTGTACAGTACAGCAATAACATGAATTTGGCCTGGAAAGCCAAATAGAGAAAAATCAAGATTTTGAAGACTGGTTTCTAAAAAAAATATTGGTGTAGTGTTCCTTTGCTTGTTCGGGGTTGTGTGGAGTTCTTGTTTTTTGGTTTTTTTAAGAGGTCAATTATCCCATGTCCAGTGGGCAGACTTGATTTTCATTTAATCATTTCTGCCATGTAGCTGACAGTTACATGTCAAATTAAGAGGTTTTGGAACAGTCCATTTTTCTCAGTGTTAGAGCTTCTTATAGGTAACTTTTATCTGTTCACAAGCTTGTAATTCTAGAATTTAAGATGGTTTTAGTGCTTGGATTGGAGATGAGTGATCAGGAAAGCATGGTAAGTCCAATGTCATGTATAGTTCTGCAGTTTCAGAGTGACAGTGTTACTCTGTTTTGGAGAAGAATTAGTATTTAAAAAAAAAAAAAAATTGAGTAGAAAAGAGATGTCCAGCCTAAGTTTTTGAAGTTTAGTGTAAGGAATTCCTTTCTAATTTGTGTGTAGATATAGATTTGCATTACTGTTTTGTGGTTTTTGGTTCTTTTATTTCCATTTGTGCCACATTGGACAAATAGCTTCCCATACAACACAATATGGTGGATATGTGAGACATTAATATATCTGTGTGAGTGTTTTCATCTTTTATTTTTTTGTAATGTACATAGCAGTTGTAAACAAAAATAATAACTGTAAAATCTGATATCATTCTTCAGATCAAAATTATTGCAGAAACTAGAGGATATATATGTTTTCCCTGATTATCTTTTGTTGGATGCCAAATTAGGGGTTTATTGAAGCTGTTGAAAATTTACAATAACAAACATGTAATTATTTTCTTCTCTTTTTCCCCACTCTTTTTTAAATAAAGGGAATTATGCTGGCAGGGGCACTGTTGGAATGGTGGCACGTTTTGTCCCTCCTCATCTCAACAACAAGTCCTGCAGGGTAACATCCCTGTGTTACAGTGAAGATGGCCAAGAGATCCTTGTGAGCTACTCCTCAGATTACATTTACTTGTTTGATCCTAAGGATGACACAGCACGAGAACTTAAAGTCCCTTCTGCAGAAGAGAGAAGGGAAGAGGCAAGTGATTAAGACACGTCCCTTTCATGTTTTATGTTTTTTGACTTGCAGCACACAGGAAATACCATCAGTTGTGCTCCCTTTTAATCTGAAAATAACGCTGCTGGTCACAGCCTGATGTGTGACAAGTAGATTGTCACAAAATGGGGTTTTTTTAGTACATATTTATTTATTTACAATATTTTATCAGTGGTTTTCTTTCGCGTCTGGTTTCTCTCTTAGAGATGAGAAGGCATCTGCCTGAACCTGGGGTCATAAAAGCAGCAAGGGTGGCAGGTCACTCTGTGTTCTGTTACTTTTCATGCATTGAGAAGCAGATTCTTTGAAATCAAATGTTAATACTGCTTGGTAAAAATTATCGTTTCATGACAGATATGAAGGAGTACAAGAGGTTTAGATCAAGGAGGTGAGCCTCTGTTACTGAGCAGTATTAAAATTTTTCAAAACTCAAGCAGTTGTTAATTATCAGCTCACTTACAGTGATGCTGACCCTTCCAGTCTGAATTTTCTGATCAATATTAAAAAATGCCTTTAACTACAGTGAAGTTGTTTCTGTCTCTCCCTGCACTCTCCCAACCATCCACTGCTTTTTTCTTCTGGTGTTTTGCTCACCCTTTCACAAACACTGTATCCCAAGTTCCTCATTTTTAATCTGAGGCCACAGGGGAGTTCTCAATGAGTTGTCAGCATCCTGCTGTCCTCACCTCCAGGATCAATATGATGATAATTATGATGATTTCTCTTTCCTTTTTGCTGGGAGAAGTGTGATGTTCACATTTCCTTCCTCCTTTCAAATCTGTTTGGAACCATTTTGAAAGGTTTTCCAACACATTTTATGTGATGTGTTTTCTTAGTCAGGAATGCAGTCAGAAATTAAATTAAATTAAATTAAAGGAATTGAATGCTTATTTTTTGTCCTTGTTGTTATCCCTAAAGTGTTGCTGCTTGGGTATTTTTATTTCAGCCTGTTGTAAAGTTGTGCTCGTAAAGAGTAGAAGAAATGTAAAGACTTTTTCCTAAATCTGCTTGAGGAATCATGAAATTAAAACTTTGATATGTTTTCACCACAAGGCATTTAGCTTAAAATTGTCAGCACAGTTTCTGGGTTGGTTGATTGGGTTTTTTTTGTTTGGTCTCTTTGTTTTTGTTAAGGCCAGAGATACCAGACACAATACAATTCAAACCTGCCTTTCTAAGTGAGCAAAGCACTCCCTGATCCTCTTGAAGTTGATGAAATTAATTTCACCACCCATTTAATGATTGTTTTATACTTTAAGCTGCAAAAAAAGTGTTATGAGAACTAAAAACTTTTTTTTTACTGATTTTTTTCCCCCTTTGCTTAATTACAAGTCCACATTTTGTTAAACTGAAACTCCCATATAGTTTTTAATGTGAAGAGGTAAATATTTCTGTAGAATTCAGGCTGAATTTAAGAAGACCTTAGTAATTATTTGTCACTATAGAAAGATTCAATTAACATGATGAAGTTAGTTTAAAATAAAAGCTGCATTAGTTCTGGGAGTCATTTATTTAGGCTGTTGAAGCTAAAACTCATGCATTTTGTTGAGAAGTGTTGTGCTTATTCATGGTTAACCTGAACATAAGGCTGACATTCTGTGTTTTGGTGACAGATACGAATTTAGGTGTCTTAAGAAAATTGAGATTTATATTTAGGTTTAGAATCCTGTACTGTAGAACATAAATAGCTGTGTGATGCTTTTTTTCTCTTTTTTCCTCTCCCCCAGTTACGTCAGCCTCCCGTTAAACGTCTGCGGCTCAGAGGGGATTGGTCAGATACTGGGCCAAGAGCAAGGCCTGAGAGTGAGAGAGAGAGAGATGGTAAAAGCATTTGCTTTGAAGGGGGGTTATTGTCTTTGCTGCTGTGTTTTGTTGGGGTTTTATTTTCCAGTTTTTCTGAAGTGTTACCTAAATACATGCTTCAGATTGTCTTTCAGTGATCAGCCAAGCCTTCAGATGGTTTTCTTAGAGTTAAGTGCAGAGCTGCTACTGTACAATGATTTTTAAAATTGAAAATGTTGAAAATATTCTTACCAGGAAAATTGTATTGTTTCAATTAGGCTGATGTAAGTAAAGAAGAGTTTTTTGTCATTGTTCAGGGACTAACGCCAGCACTTATTTCTTTCTTTTGTAGTCACACTTCACATGCAATCACAATTAGAAATGAAATGCTCTTTAATGGTTACATTAGGGGACTTGAACTCAAAGCAATAGGATTCTAATATTATAGTTTTTGTTTTTATAATGACACTTAGTAATACAGGGTGGCTAATTTTTATGCTTATATTTTCATGTTTATGATATATTACTCATTTGCTTGAGATTTTAGTAAATAAAGCATTTCCAAAGCTATGCTTGGGTATCAAAAATTGGGATACCAGAGGGCAGAGCATTTTTTGTCACTCAATTTTCATCTAATAATGTGTTTCTGTTTAAATCTAACTAGCTGTGGGGTTCCAAGTATTTGACTCTAGTTCCCTTAAATCTTCCTCCTTTGTCTGTCTGCAGTCTCCCTTTTCAGATTTCCTGTGCTGTTGTTCTCATTTTTCTGTTTCCCCAAACTACAGCAGAAGTGTCTAGGATTCTGTACCTGACACAGGCAGTAGGAGACGCTGTTTAGGGAGAGAACATGAACCTGTCCTCTTACCTTAGCCTGTCTTTTTGCTCCTCCAGTGTTTGGAATTACTGGATTAGAAACATTGGGGGGTGTGATCCCACCTGCTCTTTTACAATCTGCATGTGGTTTTGTTACCTGTGGGCTTCTGAAATCCCTTTTTTGAACCTGTTGGTAATACTTCCTATGGCATCATTAACTGCCTGTTAATGTTTTCTTTGGCTGTTGCAATTCCATTCTTTGTGTTTGAAGGGCAGAGCTCCTCTGCTTGAGGTATGGGAGGGGAATGGGGGATCCCAGCAGAGGGTCAGAGACCTGTACTGTGGAAATGAGGATAGGTAGGGGCATTGGGAACAGGCTGAAGAGAACTATTTCTTGTGGCAGAAGGGGGTGAGGGGTGGTCTCCATTCCTGGTAGAAATGATGGGGGGAAAGGTACTTTTTTGGTAAACCTGTAGATAAAACTTCAGCATCATTTGTTCTACAGGGGAGCAGAGTCCCAATGTCTCTCTGATGCAGAGGATGTCAGACATGCTGTCAAGGTGGTTTGAAGAAGCCAGTGAAGTTGCACAGAGCAACCGAGGACGAGGAAGATCACGGTCCAGAGGTGATTTCCTTCTTTTCAACAATGATTACAACAGAAATTGTGCTTATAGTGAATGTTCAGGCTTGCAATATCAGCCTTCCCCAGGTGTAAACAAAATCTTAGTGCACTGAAGCTGAACTGAAATGAGCACTTTTTTTTGTAAAAATGGTAGTGCAAAGGGATCTTTAGAGGCAGAGTAAGTTTACTTTTGAGCTCTTTTTCTTGCTTTTTTGTTCTATTTTTAATCAAAGGTGGGACTAATCGGACAGATGCTCCTGCTACTAATAACATGGCACCTAGTAGAGAATCAGAAACTGCAATGGAAGTAGATGGTTCTGAACAGCTTCCATCATCTTCCTCTTCTACCATGTCAGCTCAAGCTCCTTCAACATCAACTTCGACAGAAAGTCCCCCTTCAACTTCATTACTGTCCTCTCCTGATAATGAACAAAGGCCTTCTTTAGGGGCCTCAACTCAGCCTGTGCTGCATCAGTCTGGTGAGAAGAAATCCATCTTGTCATTGTTTATGAAAAATAAGAAACAATTCTCTTTTAATATATTTTGAGTAATTGATCTCCGTTTTCTTCCTTGCACATCCTTAATGAGACTTAGGTGTTTTATGGTTACCAAGTGGTTGCCGCTGTGGTTTAAAGAAAAAGTAAAACCATCAAATCTATACCTTTGCCTGAAAAAGAAATTTCCAAGGGGATCACCAGTATTGTCTTTTGAAGTAGAAACCTTTTTCTTTTTTCTTTTTTTTTTTCTTTTTTTTTCTTTCTAAATTTACTGTAGTCTTAATGGAGTGTAGTAACATCCTGCCCTCTTCCACTGGGATTTGGCTGTAGCAGCATCAGTGCAATGAAGAGTCAACAGTGTTGGGTTTCAGCTTCTCAAAAGTATTTGTATAAACAAGGCTCACCTGGCATGATATTCCATTGTTAGTTAATAAATTATACCACATATTGATAGTTAAGTTTGTATATCTTGAATAAACTCATCTGTGTTTAATATAGACTAATATTCTTCTTGGGGGAAAAAGAAGGAAGTATATTCTGCTGTCAGAATGTCAGAAATTAATTTGGGTAGTAAAAGAGCACCTTATTATTTGACTTGACCTTTTCCATCTCAATGCCACAGCCTTAAGAGTGGCATATTTTACAAGAGTTTATTTTCACTTTTTAAAGTGACTTTCTAGGCCTCACAGTTATAGTAGAAAGGCTGATGAGACATGAGAGACCAACAGGTTGAGACCTTTTGTCTTCTATAGATTCTATTGTAAAAAAATCAAGGCCTCTGTCTTTTTCAGGCCTTAAATTTGATATTCTGGAGAACAGGAGGGATGGGGATTTCCCAGGGGAGAGTGTGCCATTCAATGTACTGTGGCTGCTGCAACCAAAATCTTTGGGATGGGTGAGAAATGATGAGGTACCTGGTATCTGAAAGACAGGGAAGATAGACATAAGTTGAAATTCATGAAAGGTGTCATTATTGCTTTTTAAACCTTGCAATTAGTCTGATACTTAAACAGTGAACAGTGGCAATACACACAGGAATTCTAGAAAAGGCAAAAAAGTTTGCTTAGTATCAGAGGCTTTTAGTCATCTATGCTTTTTATTAGTATTGGTGTCAGATTGCCACAATCTCAAGTTTTTTTCACAGTACACAAAAAGATGATTAAGGTGTCTACTCTATTTCAATGCAACCCAATTTAGCTGCGACTCTTGATCAAAGCTGCCCCTTTGATCCAAAGGGATAGCCATCAAAGAACATGTGTCTCATTACCAAAGGTTCATTTTGATCTATTTATTTATTTTTAGAAGTATATGGTTTATTCTGGAACTTAGAGTGACCAGGATAATATCTACCATATTAAAAATAATTGCTTCAAGCTATGTCATTGCAACTTTGTGGGTTTCAAAAAGATAATGCACCAGAGAGGATTGCTGGAGTTGTGATGCTTTTTCTAGCCTGCATTTTAAGGAATCTGTGCTGACCAGAAAAATATTTTTCTCTGAATCTGCTTGAATTTCTAAGCAAAAGTTCATTCTGCTAGCATGAAGCTAAATTGTTATTTCTTAATCCAGCTCTTTTCTAGGATCATTTCTTCTTTCCCAATGTTACTTTGGACTTCAGTATGTATTTAGTTTTGAAAGGGGTAGTGAATAGTGATGGTTGGTTGACAGACAATGGATACTTTCTAATCTGCTGTGTAACATTTGATAGATGCTTTGACTAAACCTAAACAGGATGTCAGATTGGCAGTTTAAAATTGTCTACAGGACTCCCGCAGGCATAAATTCAATAGTACAAGGTGTTTACACACCTAATAATCCTGTTTCAGAGTGCAAATGAGACACTGGAGTTACAGCAAAACAAGTTTTTGGGTGACATGGGTGAGTTCAGGGAGCAGGGGAGCTCCTGGGCAGAGGGAGCAGGTTGTGGCAGAGGGGTTGCACTGGGTTTGTGAATGAGCAGGCTGCATTGGGAATGCCCATTTTGCAGTGTTTATGTACCCTGGTAACCCGTGGCTGTGCTCAGTTGTGAGATTTTATTTATTCCCAGTCTGTAGTCTATAAATCTATCTACAAATGCTGCCCTCTGCATCAAGGACAGGATTCTCTGAGCTTGTTCACCTGCATTTAAAGGTGAATATAACCTGCTGCTTTTTTGGGGTTGACAGGAGGGGGAAAGTGCTAACAGGAATAGTTTAAATACAGTGGGGCTGAGTAGGAAGCCCAGAGAGAGATGTGTTGTAAGAGGTGGATGACTGGGGAGGCATTTTGCAAGATGGAATAAGGAAAAAAGACGTTTTCAGCCACCATTTTGTGTAGAGTCATGGCAGACACAAGTTTGAATATTGTAGGAAAGAATCAGAAATTGAAAAATGTGTTTTCAGGACAATGACTTCTTTGGAATCAGAGCATGAGTTCCTCACCCAGGCTTGTAAACAGCTTTCCATAAATAATTTTTACAGATTTTTGCGCTGAACATGAGCATTCATGATAATCCTGTGTTTGAATAAAGGATTATCACAATACCTTGCATAAGTATACTGTTCAAATTTATTGTTGGTTTGGTGTTCCAGAAAATGTATCACATGGTGAGCATTTGAGCTTCTACATCTGAATTACTTTTTAAAATTTTAAGAGGTGAGGTACCTGTTCAAAATAGAGTCAGTACAGAAATGGTTTAGTACTGGAGCTTGTTGGGATAGGTCTCTTTAGCAGAATGTATATTCTAGAAGCTTGAACATTTAAGTTCAAGAACATTTAAGTTCAAGAACAACAAAATCAGTACAAAATCTCAGTAGGTTATTACTGCCAGAACATTTGAATTATTTTTTTATATATGTATATAATGACAACAATTGCTGGAGATTGTCATGCTTGTCACTAAGGAAAAATGCAACAAATTTATTTTCTTGCCCTGCTTGTACCATTCAGTGGAAACCTTTAATTTTTGCATACTAGCTTTAAGATGCTGATGTTTTAAACCACTATAAACACCAGATACAACAAGCAGTAAAATATAATACAGTTTTTCTCATAAGTAAAATTCCAGATCTGCACAGGTACCATTGGGAGGGGCTTCAGGGGGGCAGTTGGCTAATTAATACAAAGCTTAACCCTAATATGTGTTCTGATATAAGGTAATTGCTTTTAAATTTTGAATGGGAATGTGACAATAACTGTGGTTTTTTATTTATTTCTATTTCCTCACTCCATTTGCTGGCAAAATAAACATTTGCTTAGATATTCTGGAATTTGTTAAAAAGTGTTGTCACTGAACATATCCAGGATAGCAGCTCTTACATATGGTATTGTAGTTCTTGTGACATCTTAAATTGTGGCTGTCTCTTAACTCAGTGGAACTGAATCAGCACCAAGCACTGAAAACTGCAATTTTAGGCATCATTGAAATTCCCTTACAGGTATTCTCTTACTAAAACTGTTTGGAGCTTTTATTTCCATAAATTGTTTTGGGACATGAAAACTATTCATAGCAAAACATGATGCAATATTCCTTTTACTTTTAAATATATTATTTTTTTATAGTTTTATTTTTGTTATACCATATCAACCATAAACTGAGAGGATGTTTTTCCCAGAAATTATATTGGACTAAGTACATTAAGCCTCATGACCATTCAGTTGTAACTTGTTGCTAACTTTCCAATTACTGGATTCTGGTTTTGGGTTTGTTTCTCTTTATACAAGAAAATTTAAGATTTTGTTTCACTGTGTGGATAATGGTTACAGAATATTAAACTTTTGCCTGGCTGAAAGGCCCCTGCCAATTTAATGCTCTGTACTATTTCAATGTTTCAGTGTGATTCAGACACTGAACTAAGATAAAGACACAATCTGTGTTATTTAAAGAGAAGCACTTGCCACACAGCACTTGTGTAAGTGGAGGAAATCTGCAAAGGGCATGGAAAGAATAAAAAATTGCTTGGACACCTCATTTTGTAGCAGTTTACAGAAGTACTGGAAATCATGGTATGAACTTAACATGCCAAAATAGTTTAACTGGCAAGTGAATAAAGACAAAATGATGAAAACAGGGAACCCTCTAAAGATGGAACTAAAAGACTCATCTATTAAGAGGATGCTAGTAAGAATTGCTTATGATCCTATAAATTACTTTGTCTGTAGGACCAGTTAACAGTGATTTCAGACTCTGAATCCTCAACCACAGGGAATGTCTGAAATTAAAAATGGGTTCAAAAGAGAAGTGTATTTTTTGGTTTAGCTGTTGTTCTGCCACCTTTTTCCATAGTTACAGTTTACTTTTTTCTGTTTTTTTTTTTTGTTCAAAATTTACCTTTTATTTTTTCCTTTAAACATCAGGAAGCTATTACATTCATTTTGAAAACTTTCCTGAACTCCACAGTTGCGTAGTTTTACACCAAATATTCTCATTTATTCTGTGTGTTAGGAACATCAAAATGAATATATCTGTTGTGTGCTTTGTTTTGATTTAACCAGGCTGTATCTCTTTTCCTTAAATAATTCTTTGTTTAATGGTTTCATTGCTGGAGATGGGGGAGGGGGTTGTATTGTAAGGCACGAATTTAAGTCCTGGATTCATGTCTTTAGGAAGAGAAAATTGATTTCAGTATTTCTATTTTATTTCTGGATGTTAGTAAATACTTTTTTTCACTATAATGACATTAGTACCTGTTGCTTATCCCTTTGGTCAGTCCCCCCACCCTCCTCTCTGTTCTATCTATAGACTGCTCAATGCTTCTCTCCTTACCCCCTTTCTGTGTCTCCCCTGTGTTTGTCAGAGTTAATGTGCCCCGAGTTAGCAATAATCCGTAGGGGCCTGCAGCGACTGAGGCTAAAGAAGGCCGAGCAGCAGAGACAGCGAGAGCTGGCTGAGGGTTCTGCACCACAGCCCTCCTCTTCTGAGCAGCCATCCCCTAAGGGCTCCTCACAGCACCCTCAGGCAGCAGGTTGTCACTTGCCAAGGTTTCTCCAGCAGATGATGTAGCTGTAGTTTGTGCTGCTGCTGTTTGTGAGATGCTTCTCCTCCAGAACAAGGCATTTCCTGCATTTGCTGCTTGTCTTGCCTTGCATGTGGTGGTGTTCATCATCACATGGTCAGGGAAACAGTTGTATGGACAGGTTTATTGGTCTAACATGTTTGGGTTGAGTGATACTACGTGGAAATGGTTTTCTAGGTGCATGGTATCAGGTTTGTGCAATGGTCCTTAGAGCAGCTGAGCAAGAAATTGCTGTGTTCTGAGTAGAATGAGAATTACCCACTGAAATTGCATCTTGGTGCTACTTGTATCCAACAGTAACATTTACAACTTGGCTTTGGGTTAGCATGTGTTCTAAATCGGAGTAACAATTCAGTAAAAAAAAGACTTTTAGCACTCTTCAGTGCAATGCTTTTACAATAAGTGTGGTGAAAATACTTGTACCTATCCAAAGTCCCCAGATATGCTCTCATTTTTTTGAACAGAGCAAGTTTTAATTTCACCATCTTCTTTCTCTCTTATCTTACTGAAATTAAATTGATTACAAGAAAGCCTCAAATATGTTTGCAATAACATATTTGAGAAAGGGCAGAAGCATGTATATGAATAAAGAGGCAAAACCTAAAGCATAATAATCTTGAAGCACACTTTGTTGTGGCACCATGTAAAAATGAGTGAGCTGCATGCTGTGTGAGAATTCAGTGTATTTTGTGTTGCAAAGTCATGTCTAGCAGTGTCTCTTCTGTGGATAAATCCTGTGACAGTTGAGATGTGGCTAAATTGCTTTTAAGGATTGTGTCACACATTTACAGCTGTCTTTCCATGGTTCAGTCTATTCCTTAATCTGAAGCTCTACAGAGCAATTTGATGTAACAGTGGCTGATGCTCTAGTCACAACATGCAGTTACTGAATTTTGAATATGTTTCTACACTAGAAAATACTGCAGTGAGGTTTTAGAGTGTTTTGGAAGCCACAGCATCCTGGGAGGGATGTGTGCCTGTCTTAGGGATGGCAGCCATGAGTGCCTGTTACCTATAGGAGGAGAACAGGGACAGCAGTGGTAGTGGTAGCCTGGTAGGGGGCTGCAGTTTCCTGCCAGGAAAAAAAAAAAACAACCCAAAAATCTAACAATTCAGCAAACTGAACATCAGAGTTTATTAACTCAAATATAAGTATTGATAGAGGAAAAATCATAACTAACACAGTCAATAGATCTTGATCTTCCATTTCCTTTTCAGAATGGCTTAATTTATAATTTTTTTTACTAAATTGCTTCCCACTGAATTGAAGTAGGGAATAAAGTTTGTTTACAGCCACATCTGGAGGTTTATCTGTGGGGATTATATTGCCTCTGAAGGGTGTGTTGGACTGGATTTCACTTGATGCATCTCTTCCCATCTCTTCCTTAGTGCACCTTCAAGGATGCAATGTAATTTTTTTACTCCCCACTGCTTGTGGGGTTCCTACAGCAGACTGTAGGATCCATACTGCCACAAATGGGAAGGTTTAAGCTGAGTAATTGGTTTGACTGGGAGGCAGAGGAGTCTTGTACATAGTTTGGACCCCCCCAACACTGCCTCTTGGAGTTTTGAGTTCCCACATGCTCTGAACTTAAAGGGAACTATTGGAAACATCCAGTCCTTTTGTTTGGGATCACCAGGAGCCACAAACACTGTTTTGGAGGAAACTAATATTCAAATATTTATCTCTTTCTGCATGTAATGACAATGACTTGGCAAATTTAACATTTTACTTACTAAATAATTGCTTTGAAAGACAGATTTACTCAGTGCTGAGGAAACATTTGTTTCTGGGCAGACAAAGGGGGGAACCATTTTTCTCCCTGACCTCCAGCTGTTTCTTGAGGTTTGGTCTGATGGGTAGAATTCTTGCCTTCAGCAGTATAGGCAGTGAAAGTTACAAAAGGAGAAATTTAAATTGGAAAATATTTAGTATGTTTGGTCAATTAGTTCCAGAGAAATTTGATAAAAGATTGCATTGTCTTTTCTTTTTTATTTATATGTGTAAATCCAAGATATTCCTGTTGGGCTTCATCAGCTTTTCATTGCATTCCTCCATCCCCTGCTCTGGGAGGGAACAAGTGAAGCTCATTTCTTTTGACTGGGGATCATCTTTTCATTCTTTATTTACTTCATGAGGTTTTTGCATTCTAGACACAGAGATATTCTCTGTACTTTCTCATTTCTTTTTTTTTTTTTTTGAAAGTTACTTTGTTTTGTTTTCCTTTTCTGACCTCCCAAAATTTATTTTTGCAAGTTGTTTATTCATAATCCATTCCTTTGGAAAACCAGAGCTGCACAATTCTGGTCTCTTGCTTCTCCATAGACACAGTTGTTTTCTAACCCTGTGCGTAGCTGAGTTTTCAGAAATATGGTAGGATAAAAATAAGTGAGTAGTTTTGGATTGTTTGAGGCCTTTTAAAAGTAATAAATTTCTATACAGAGACAATCTCTATTTTTTTGTTTTCCTGAAAGGCTGTCTTTACTGCCCTGTCATGAGGCAGATGCTCAGTTTTCAGGCACATGCTAGTTGTAAATTTTCAGAAAAAAAAGAAATACACAGTAAAATGTGTCTGCAAGTTCTCAATTTCTTCTCTGGTAAAACTTATATAAAATTGCACTTGCAATTTTGGAGGGAATTCAGTGTGAGACTAAGGCCACTTCTGGCTTGTACTTCATCATTAATCCTTATATTTGCAACCACAGAAGCTTGAGTAGGAGGAGAAAAATATCCCAGCCATGTAAGAAATTTGAAGCAGAAAATGTCAAGAGCTGGAAGCTGTTACAGGTTTAACAGAAAATTAGACTGTGTGGTAGTTATTCTGTCTCCCAGTTACATGAGGCTTTGTAAGATCAATCTGCAGTAGTTAACCTTCACTATTTAGAAGAATATGGTTAAAAGTTGGTATTTTTGAACATGAAAGGGAGATGAGTAATGATTCACTATTTGACTCTGAGACAAAAGGTCTCAGATGACAGAGATTTTGTTTTAGTGGATATCCCTCTTAAGTATTGTCTAAACTTGGCATTTGGCTGAATTTTAGAAGCAGTGTGTGCTGCATGGATCAGGTCTCTTTTGTTTTCAAGCCTTTGCTTAGGTATTGAATAGATTCAATTTTTATTTTTTTTTTGGTAGCCACTTTATTTAATTAGGGAACTATGGTAAATATTTTAGTTTAATTTGGTTTTCTATTTATTGTATGCTTTCTCCCTCAAAGCCTAGCTTTTACTTGCATTTTTGTGGCATTTCATATCATTTAAATCCTGTGCAGTATTTAAAGAGCTGCATTTATGAGCTGTATGTGAACAACAAAGAAAGTAAACCTTTTAAAACTGTTTTTATTGTTGCTATGCCACGTATGCATCACCATTACTACATCACTTCTCATTCTGAGAATTTTAAGGGGATGGAATTTGAATTTGAAAAGTAACAGAAATGTGAACTAGCTGATCATGAAGTGAAAAAAACCCCAATATATTATAGAGCAAGGGTTCCTGTAGTGGTCATTGTACCTAATCTTGCCCACAAAAACATGAATCAATATTAGCTTTTTTTTTTTTTTCCTGAGGAAAAGAAATTGATTTAGACTGCATTTGCTGTGGAATGCAGATATATACATGTGCATGCTGACATATTGCAGAACCTGTGCTGCAAATAATCTTTATTTTAATTTTTGGTTTATCTATACAGTCAGTCTTTAAAGCAGAGCAAAGTGGACCTTCATTTCTGTGTTAGAGCTTTTGAAGAGGAACTAGGGAATGATAGCAGTTTTTATCACTAAATTCTTTGCTAACCTCAGATGTAGAAATGTCTATTTGAAGTGCACAATATGTAACTGAGAGCTTATTCACTTTGCAAAGCAATTATTCTTAGTTATTAAATCAAGTATTTAATTTCTTAGATTCCTCTACATGTACCATGTTTACCATTTTTAAAACAGTTTTCACTGCTTTAGACCTCACCCTGAAGCTGGTGATGTAAGGAGGAATTTTTATCAACCAAAACTGAGGTGGCATGCTAATATTTTGGTGAAGTCAGGTGCTGATTGCCCAAACTATAGGAAGATCCTTCAGCATATAACTGACATTAAAATTATCTTCTATTTTCTGTTTGAGGTTCCCCAAATTTATGAATCTCCAGTTCCCTCTTTAAGTGGTGCTCCAGTTTAGAATGTACTGGTGACATTACAACCAGTGGTGAACTGCAGTGGGATGTAGACCCAGCCTGTGAAGGCTCAGGTAAGAGTTTGGATTTTTGTTTGTTTTTTTAACTATATGGCACAGTTTTGGTAATACTTCTTTTTCAAAAGCTTTATAAGAAATTATAAAACTATTTTTTTCAGATTTTTTATACAAAACAAAGCCATATATTAAAAAAAGAGGCATTTACCTGAACTTCTCTAGGCTGGTTTCATGGTTGTGCTGATTTCCCTGCCTAAGGTGGGGGCTCCAGACTGCAGTGCCACTTCAGGGGGTGCTGGTGATCTGTGGCTTCAGGGTATTTGGAAAGGGAAACAAGGGGGTTTCAAATTTCTACAAACAACTCTATTCTTAACCATGCTAATTCAGGTATTTAGGATGTTTCCTTTATGTTGATTAAATATTCATTTATTAATGTGAAATACATTCTCAGATTTGTGTGGAGACTTGTATGTAGCAATGAGATGTGGGAGGTTTAAGCCTCCCTTGGCATGGACTTCTACCTAGAAACCTTTTCATTTTCACTTACTGTGATTAAATGATGCACATGGCAAAACGTACCTACTTTCTTACTTAGTGCTGTATCGTGTGAGGTCTTAATAAAATTAGAAGTGCTGGTAAGGGTAGTAGATGTAATTTCTTAAGTTTCTAATTAAAACATGTTAATTCAGTCTTCTGATCATACAGGTCTGAATTACAGAGTTGACGAGGTGAGCTTTTCCAGCCAAGGGAAATATTTGGCAGCACAAAGCACCTTTTAAACAAGGGCATATGAACTTTTGGAAAGGATTGGAGTGCAGGAACAGAGCATGGCTGGGATCACTGTCATGCATTAGGTTTCTCAGCTTGCAGTCCAGGACCTCCCCTCCCTTTAGCACTTCTGATACAAGTTAATCCCAGCCATGGACTTCGTGAGTCAGAGATCAAAGCCAGCCATTGAAAGAGGCACAGATTCCTGTGCTGAGTCTGCTGGAACACAAGGAGATCATCTCATGACATGGAGCATCTGTACACCAGCTTTTTGTTCTGATTTATCTTCTAAAAAGTGGCTTCTTAGTCCATTGCAAAAACACCCCTGTAAATCCTTCTCTTCTAATTTAGGTATTATATATAAAGCACACTTCATTTTTGGGAAGTAAAATATGTTAATGCTACAAATCTTGTACTTAATAGCTACATGTCATAAATCTAGATGATCTGTGGTCTGACTCAGGTGTGCCTGGTGCAAGGTATGGGCACGGTTGAGCAAGGAAGACAAACCAGAACTAGTTTAATGTTCCTCAGTTACAGAAAAAAGCAGTGCAAGCCCAGTTCCCAAAACAAGGCAGCCTCCAAAACACAGACTTTCCTGGTGTCTCTCCTTTGCTCCTCCTTCCCTTCCCTGCACCTAGATATCAGTGTAGCAAAGGAGCACACTGCCACGCTTCCACCAATGGCTGGGAGTGAACAACTGCTTGAGAATATATGTATTTAGAGCAGCGTGGTCAATTTAGCAGATTTTATGGCTGTGCTACAAAATAGGTCTTGCTGGTGATTCTGTCTCAAAGCTGGAAGGGAGCTTCCTGTAGGAGAGAGTATTATTTCATTGCTTTCCTTGAATAGGATCTACATTTATGTTAGAATTCATTTAGCATGCTGTGATGTTGGCAGACTGTGACTCAGTTTGTAATACAGGATATTAAATCCTTTTAGTTTAGGATGAATTTGTTTATAAGAGAAGATTAACAAGTGGAACCAAGATATGATACTCCAGCCAATATCTTTGGGATACTGCATTAATTTATGTACATCAGCTCATCTTCAGATAATACAGAAGTAAGATCTGGTCTTCAGAGGTGACAAGGGAAATAGACTCACAGACAATACCGAATATTGCATCTGTTGTATCTGTGCAGTGAATGAGTTCTGGTGATAGTTATTAATTAGTAGTGCCCAGAGGAAAAAAAGGCACTTACCTGCCAAGTGGGGGTGATAATTCTATTTATTTGTTTGTTTATGTGATCGATGGGGCTGCTTGTAAGACTGATGGGTGTGGTACTGTGATAAACTCATCAAGACTTGTTCTCAGTCATCAGAGGTGCAGCAGCTAAGAATGCAGAACTACCAAACTGTCATAAAACTGAGATGTATTTTGGTGCTTTGATGTTCTAAAACATTATTATTAAAACAGTATTTAAATATTGGAGGTACTGGTATGCCATGGAGTATTTTATGCTGGAGTATAAATATTCTGAAATTTACATTTTGCACATGGTGTGAAATACTGGTGTCATGTGGTAGCTGAAGCAAAGGCTTTAGGAGTCATGACTCTTCAGTGTTTTTCCTGACATGTCAGAAGTGTGAAGAACACAGTAAAATATTTGGTAATGGGCAGGCATCATTTTCATTATCAACATGTCAGCAAGCTTCAGGCTGTTCAATGAATAAATAATGGTTTGAAACAAGTGGCTTTGCTTCTGTCATGCCTGGAAAATGCAATATGGCTGGCTGCTCATTAAACAAACCCAAAGCTTCCTTATGTTGCTGCTTTTTTTATTTTAAACTAACATATGATCGTGACATTGCTGTGCAGTTCTCTGCTGCTTATGTTTTAAGTTGAAATCTCGTTTTTGTTTCAGATTCTCCTTCTTCAGTGGTTAACAAACAGCTTGGATCCATGTCACTTGATGAGCCACAGGGTGCGTGTGACAGGAAATGCGCTATACCCAGCCATAGCTGATTGCAATGCTTCCTTTTAAAATTGCTTTTCATGATGAGAAACAGTCTAAAAATGCTGTTCATCCACATAAAGTAGAATTCTGTAAGCAGATCTGCTGGAAACTCATTATTTAATGATCAATATGATTAACAGAGTGAGGTTAACTGTTGTTTTTGAAAGCCATCCTAAGCTCAATTCTTCATGCAATTACTACAGTTCAGTGTAGGTACAGTAAATGTCTCATGTATTCTAGAGATGGTTGGAATATTTTGTAAAATGCAAAGTAAAATTGATTATTTAAACAGGTTGGGTTTTTTCTGAATGGTTCTTCTAGGATCAAAGGGCAAATATCAAGATTTCAATAACCTTTAATATCATAATGCCACAATAATTTCTCTTATCCATGAGTGACATGCAGCTTTGTTATTCCTGCACGGTTTGAGTAACTCCAGAGTACCCATTGCACTGAGATGCATTTTCCCTCTGTATCCCCTTGTCCTTCACCCCTCCTGCTGAACAAGTACTGGTGTTTCTTGTAGGATCCCTAAGGACTGGGAGTGCACAGAATGCTTAGGAGCTTTCTCTGTGCCCATTATGCATCAGTCTCCAAACCATGAGCTCTGCAGTGGGCCAGAGGTGACCCTATTCCAGTTGCATCAATGTCATCTGTAGGGGATATTTATGGCTGAATAATTAAGGAGTGATAGATGCTAATTTAAAAATAGATTGCCATGCACTCTTCGTTATGCTTCCATATCAAAGCGTCTGTAGAGATTTAATAGCTTAAATCCCACAAAACAGCTTTGTCTTCTTTCTCATTCTAAACTAGAAAGCCATTTTGAAATCTCACTTCTGAAAAATAGTCTGTTTGGCAACTGTTGAGATTATGGCTTTTTATAGGATGCCAGAATGTTGAGAAAAAAAAAAATTAAGCTGCACCATGACAAAATAAATGCTTTTTGTGGAAATACATTTTGTGATGAAGTAGCCTTAAACCTCAATGTGTAAATTTGCTAATTATTCATGGTTTAGTAGACTACATCATTCCAACAATCAGGTTTAGCTGGAAAACCTGCTTATAACAAGTGGCCAACCTAGAAATGACATAGAAAGTCTGTAAGTTTCCTGAGATTCTTAAAACTGTAAAAATATGGAAAAACTGGGTTTTTTTCTGTATTAAATAACTTGAACTAAGAAATTCCCTCTTACAAAAGTACTTCAGATTTTTTAATATGCAAAACAAAAACCCAAACTCAAAATACATTTGCTTTTCAGTACACCAGTTCTCCAGTTGTTTTAAGCAGTATTTTTCTGCTTTGTTAGCAGACAATGTTACTTGTAATTTGTAAAACTAGGAATATGAAAAGGGAGAAAAAATTGTTAGGAAATCCTTTGCTCAAATGATAACCAGAAAGAATAATTTGCTGAGATCCAGTTGAATTTCTGAAGTTTAACTGCATTAGTTTCACTTCTATTTGAAGTCTCAAAATAGTCTAAGTAGTTAATGAAGGAAGTCATAACAATCCTTTTCATACATAATTACCCTTCCTCCTTCTTCCTACCTCCTCTTAATTTAGTACTGAATCAGCTGTCTTCTGTTGGACCAGTCTCTCTTGTTGGCATTCATGTTTTAAGACTGGTTTTGGGTTTAAAGATATTTTGATTCTTACTGCAATCACATACATTTATAATCCCAGCATTCTGACAGTCCAGCAGAACCCAAAAGTCATTCCTGTGTGTACAAAATGGTTTCAGATGAATCACAGTCATCTACACTTGACTTTTTAAAAATGTTTTGAATGTGATAGTAATAGTGGAGGGTTGGCCTTTAGATCTATTCCAGTGTTAGGATTTTAAGGTGCTGCCCGAGTTGGAATGAGTAAAGAGGGAACCTGAGGTGTGATTAAATTTCATGTGTTAAGCCTTCTCACAGAATTCCTGTTTTTCTGAAATACACAACTGATTTTCTCCTCTTTGGATCAATTTTCCTCCCTTCCAGAAGTATCTCTTAGGTCTTCACACAGAATATAGCACTGGATAGGAATTATTTTGTGGTTTTTTAAATGAGAAGTTATCTATCCTCTTCTTATGAGGTTGTCAATAGATGAGTGAAGAGGGCAGCATTTGAGATGCGGCAAGTTGGCTTGAAGTTCCTTATAGTGTTAGTTTAATTAGGAAATGCAATCTGTAAACTTTTCCTTATGCACTTATCCCTTTATAGTTGAAAGCCCCAGTGTCTGTGAAGTTACACTTCCACAGGTTCATTTTCTAAGGGAAAGAGTGTGTCTGGAGGTTGTTGCTGTCAGTTGTCCCATTTGGTTTGTGGATTTTTCATGTAAGGTTATGAATAAAATTTTGTCTTCAGTTTTAAGAGCGGTAGTTTAAAACTGCATTCTTCATTTAGGCACCTGGTGATTGGACCATTTCATGGGAATGTGCTTTAGACAGGGTTTTTTATGAAATAACTGTAAGCTGTTGATAGTATCTTCAAAATATCTTGTGTTTGGCTGAAAAATTAAATAAAATTTCAAGTTATTTTTGAGGAATTTAGAATACAGTTTAGTAAGGTGTTAACAATCTAGAGCTTTCTTTTGTAGCAGTGATTACCCTGCTAGAGTTGGCAACCAGATAAATAAACTGAATCTCCTAAATCACAGAATCTGGACCACTTTCCTCTCCTTCCCTTCAATATTAATGTGAAGTAGATCTGCCCTGATGGGATGAACTTAGTGTAGAGGAAGAGAACAGAGCTTCATTCTAATCTGGGCAGTCTTTAGCCATCACATTTCTCCCTGAAAACAGAGTTCAAGATTTGTAGGGCTTATGTGGCTTCTCTGAAAGAATGTTCAGCCATGTAGGAGGCAAAGCTTATTTTCTTCACAGACACTCCTTTCATCAGCAGTGTAAATTCAATATCAAATATTGAACCACACAAGTAATTCTCTGCATTTTATTATCAGGTTCTTCTCTCATCTGTCTTTTAAAAACTTTCTTGTTCTTACTAATGTCTGTTATGCTCTAAAGCTACTTGAAAGAAGAAACTGACCCCATCGAAATTGTAGTTCATGTTATTGTTGATTTAGGAAAATGCCATTATCCAGTATGGCTTAACATCTGTTTCCAGAAACTTGTAAAAATAATTTCTGTCAGTACCCTCTTTGGTGAAGTCTACAGCAATTCTTCCAAATTTTGGGTGTGGACAAATATTTGTGTTGATTCCAGAATAAGTGTAGCCAGTCCTTATGCATCTTGGTGAGATTTTCAGATACTAAGATTCTAAGACAAGAAATATCAGCCTAGTATTTAATAGGCTCATTGCAGATAGCAATGCTTAGTTCCTTTGATTGGCAGTACTTGGTGGTTTTGTGCTGAAGCCAACCTTCCACAGCAGTAGGAAATCCATGACTACAGTAATTGTTTGGGGGTTGTCTTGGATTATTCACAGCAGGAAATTGTCTGTCTTTAGCTGGGTTCCCAACTCAAAGATTTGTCTTGCTGTTACAAGGAAGCTGAAGAATTCTCCAACTTTCACTTTTGACTTTTAGTGTCAGTTCCTGGTGATTTTGTGCAGTATGTGGGATCAATCAGTATTTCTACTTGCTGAGGAAGGGTTGCTTAAAGTCTGAACAGATTTTCATAAAAAGAGATTTTATAAATCCTAGATTGTCAAAAAATAGAGGAAGCACCTGTTTAGTTAAGAAAGAATGTCACTTTTGTTCAAACTGTCTATCTAGCACTATAAGGTATTTGCTTACCTATCATTCTTAAGTTACCAGTTCCTTAAATAAACTTTCATTTTATCCTTGCTCCACTCTAACAAGAGTGTAACTGGAACTTTAAATTTAAAGGGGCTATAAGCTTTTCTTTCCATAGAGTGGGGCCCATACCTTGTATATTATTAGGGTCATGGTTGTAATTAATTAATTCTCTTTCACATAAAAATATTCTGATTTGTTCTTTCAGGGGTTTTGTGGTATGTTTTAAAATTTCTCTTCAGAACATGTAGAAGTGCATATTTAATTTCTTTGGCACAGCTGATCACTGCTCTGATCCTGTGAGTGGGCTTCTGCCTGTCAGCAGTTTAAAAATATGAGCATTGATTGTTAGGTTAAATTCTGATGTGCTATCTCATAGTTACTATAATTTAATTGTATCTTTAAAATTAAGTATCCTGTGCCAGTATTGTAGCCATTACTGTTACGATGACAGCCTTTTTAGTGGGGAAATTTGCAGGCTTGTGTTTGAATGGAATGTTAGGTTTTAACTGACTTCCACAAGGATGATCTGCAGCTTTTCCTTTATTACACTTGTCAGCGTGCTGCCAATGCTGCAAGGATATTTATAGTCCAATTTCTGTGTTCTATAAACTAAAGAAAGGACATAAGCTTTTGTCCAAATAATCCTGAGATAAAAGGCTCAGTAGTCATGAGAAGCAAGACTGCAGAGGCTTTTAGTGGCCATTTGAATACATTTGAATACACTAAATAAACCTTCCCTCTGAATTCTGAGAGAATGGCACCTCTGTAGCGAGGCTCAATCTGATGCTGCTTTCCATGAGCTTTTTACTATTGCCCAGCTTCAGGACTGATGGCAAACTTGCCATTTGTGGCTAGATGGTGACCATGAACTTTACTCCAAGGGGAGGGATGGATGGATGGATGGATGGATGGATGGATGGATGGATGGATGGATGGATGGATGGATGTCATTGAGCAGTTCTGTTCTGAAGGAGCCCATTAACATCCTTAGAGCCATCTCTGCAGCAGAGAAGTGATCAGTATGCCGTGGTTTTCAGTTCCATTCACTTCTGTTGCTTTTGGACATTGTGAATGACCTCATTTTATAAGTACTCCCTTCTGCTTGCAGTTACTGTAGTATAAAATAGGGTTTTAAGCATAAAACTCTTGAAAGATGAATTTACAGTATTTTCATGACAACTGACAATTTACAACAAGCCTAAGGGTACTGGTAGTTGTCTGGGTTCTAAGTAGGCAATAAAGTAGAGGATGGTGATTTTTCTAGGCTGATTATGTCTGGATCTCATAATCTTTTTTCATGTGTATTTACTAAAGCAAAAAGACTGAATACCACTTTAAAAAAATAATCCTATTAATATATTTGCTATAAAATGGATCTGCTTATTAATGATTATATTGTGTGTACACATATCTATCTAAAATTTTATTTACTTGCATGTTGAAGGACAGCATCTCCTTTGTTTGCTCTTATAATTAGATATAATTTTAGACCATTTTTCAAGCATTGCAAATCTGGTGTGTTTATTCTGTAACTTTTTAACTTTTTGCTTGGGCTGTAAGAGATCTTAAGCAGATATTATATATGTTACTACCACATTTGATAATTAAATTTTATCTTCAGAATTATAGCAACTTTATGTACACTTCTAATGCCTGTTCAAACTTTATCAACCCCGTATTTACAGAGAGTGATAAGCCACGAACAGGAACAGGTGAACCAGTTTTAAGTTTGCACTACAGTACAGAAGGAACGACCACAAGCACAATAAAACTGGACTTCACTGATGAGTGGTAAGAACAAGTTAATATAGGTTTTGACTAGTTCATGATCAGCATATATCAGTAACACTTGTCTAGCACAGCTATAAATTATTTTCCCTGTGGTTTATGTCTGTTTTTAGGTGTAGCTACACAATTTGAAAGGGCTGTAGTTCTTAATGCATTCAGAACATAAGATAGACATAATTTAATGTGAAATTTATACAAGAGACTTCCTTTTTGTGTATTTACTGTGAATTTCTATAATGCAAAAATAATTTGAAACATGCTATTTTCATCAAACCCAGACATAATATCAAGGTGTTATAAAGCAGGGTAGTACAGGGATGGAATAGTAGTCCAGGGGTTACCAAACTTCTGATACGGTATTCTGCAAATGAGTCTTTCTGTGACTCAGTTCCTGAGTTGTAAGCACTGAAATTAGTATTTCTGTGTCTAATTAATGCATAAAGCTGAGACAGCAATTTTGTGGACTGCTTAGGTGTTGCAGTGGTGACATCCTTTTCAAATAAGGACCACACACACACTGCCTAATGGCTCATGTACTTGGCTTTGTGTCCAAGCCTATCAGTAGAGCATTTTGGGATCTCCCAGAACAACCATCATCTTTATCTCATCTTATTTCTATTCCTCTACTTATGTTCTCAAAATTATTGTAGGAGGCAGTAAGGAGAAACGCTTGCTCATTGTTACCGAAAGGAAACAAAACCACAAAACCCAGACACATTTAGCCACTCTTTAAGTGCCCTGGCTTTAGACACAAAACATACACCTTGCTCACAGTTTGGAAACTTAAATCACTGATTTTGCCTCCAAGATCCAGCAAACTTTGAAAAAACTAGTTTTGCTATGATGCTTTTGCCTAATTCTGCAATTAGTCAGCAAGTTCCATGGAGTTTGGTGGTGGGTAGTGTGGTGTGGGTAGTGAGAGGAAGAAGCAGTTTCTGGTAGGACAAAGTTGCAAGTCATTGTCAGCTCTGAGGCTGACTAAAAACATTCTGCTGAAGAATGGAGCAACAGGAGCAGGATGCAGTTCCCTCTGACAAAATGATGCAGAACAAATAACTGCCCCCTAATCTGAGAATTGGAAGTTGTGAAAATGAAATAGAGGAGGACATGTAAATTGAGCATTGAGCTACAAAGGAGATTCCTTAGAGTCAAAAAAAAACCACCTTGCTGTTTAGGCTGTGTGTAAGTTTATAAAATGAGACCTGAAATAGCAAAAATCCTCCACTTGTTTATCTTACAGATAAGCAGTACCCTTCTTATCTGGCCATTCAGAAACAATGCTGAAAATTCTGGATTTAGAAGAAATACTAAAGGGGCTAGCAAAAATTTCCCTACAGCCTTCAAATCCAGTACAGCAATGAATACACAGAATATTGCTCATATTCTTGAGAATATATTCTTGTTATAATATTGAGAATATTGCTCAATAGGAGTAAAAGCTCTGATTTTAAGATAAGGCATAAAATTTCTGAAGTCTAGACTGGGTTCTCAAGAATCTTGACTGAGCATGATCTGTGCTGCTCCTAGCAATTAAATTTTATTATTTTATTAGCAAAATAAATATTTGCTAATAACATACACAGGTCAGAAAATATTTGTAAAGAGACAGTCTAAATTCTCAAGAATCATGCTTAAAATTGCCTTTTTTTCTGCTTTTGTCCAATGATTTGCCTGAGTTTTAGGCTACATCACGTAAGAGAGCTCAGCAACAAGACTGCATTTCCTGAAAGTCTTTGCTAGAGAGTCTAGAAACATTAATTTCAATGACATTCAGAACAGCATTTTACACATTTCCTGAGGATTCATTTTCAATATTGTAAAGAGAAATTGGTGTCCCACAATAATTATCTAAACATGAATGGGAAGTAAATGTTAAATACCATCTTATAGTGGATCTTGAGAAATAAAAAAAAACTTTGGGAACTGAAAGTCCATACCACAGAAGGTACAAGGAATGAAGATTAGTGGTGAAAGACCTGGAGATTTTTATCTAAATCAAAATTTTAAATTGAATGGGATAATGTTATTTATTAGTGCTCAGTTGATAGCTTGCCATACCTCTAATAAAAAGATCTCTGATTATTTATACATCCAAAAAGTGTGCAAATAGTGAAATAAAACAAATCCTTTGGAATTCTTACATTATTTGGAAAAGCAGTGACAACATTCTTTAAAGGTAAAAAAAAAATATAGGAAGAAGACAACAGGGTTCTGTGATGCAGAGGAATTGTGTGGGCAGAGTGGCAATGGGCACAATAAAAGATAATTTTGAAATTGCTGTGAATTGGTTGTAGCTGCTGTCAGGAGCTCTCACTTGACGGCAGTGAGACAGATGATGTTGCTCAGGCTGTGCTGTTGCAATGGTCTTATGTATTTGCATGATCCTAAATTACTTTCTTTTTCCATGTTATGTTGCCAGGAGCAGCACAAATTCAAGCTCTAGAGGGAGTGGAAGCCATTGCAAAACTGAAGGCCAAGAGGACTCTGTAAAAACAAAAGCTTTGGAGGAGTCAGGGCCTGACGGGGAAGAAACAAGTAAGATACATTGGAATTTCCAGTGCTAGGGCAAAAATTCTGCTCTCCTATGTCCCTGACTCCCATTGCACACACTGGGAGTCTCATACATGTACATGAAGGCAGAACACAGCCATAATAGAGCATGAAATTTTTAGGAAAGAAAACATCAACCTGAGATAGCTGCAAATAAATATAAACATTAACTTATCTTGACTTCAGTTCTAAAAATGTTATTCTTCTTAGGGGCACATTGTGCCCCAATTTGTATAGAAAAATAGAACAACTGCATTTTGCAGTCATAAATGAATGCTTGGAATTTTGTTACATTTCTTTCAAGCTTTCACTGTGTTTTATTAAATGTGTTTGTCTTGCTCAGTTCATTGCCAGAAGGACAGTCAAGTCAAGTGACTGGTTCCAGAGAAATACTAAAAAAGAAAAATAAAAAAAAAATCCCTTTTAATAGACTGGTAACTTAATTTGTATTCAGAAATAATAGTGTCTGTATTAAGAGTACAAATGCTACTTTTGCTGCTAAAGTTCTCATAGCATAGGCTGTACATACATTAAGGAACAAGAAATTACTACATTTTTCTTTGCCAGTGTGTTGAGCTGGTCAGGTAGATAGGTTTCTATATACTCATTTTTATGTGACTGATAGCTGAGATTTCAATAGAGACGTTGACTTTAGAGTGGATTGCTTGGATTGCTTTCTTCTAGGAGTGCTGGTGTCATTTAGACTTGCTTACATTATAGATGTGCATTTAAATGAAATTATGTGATTTACTATTAAATTGCTTAATTTAGGGGCTCCTGATGAATCTCTCAAGGAAGATGTAAGTGCTGAAGAGGTGAAAACTATGGAAGAAGCTGTAGAGACAACAGAAGCAAGTATGTATCTGTACTCTTTCAAATTGTTACAGGAAGAAGTAAAGAATGAAATATGAACTCAGGCTGCATTATTTAACTTTGCTGACCACTTCTAAAATAGACTATAATCATTAATGGTGGGACTTATTTTCTCCAATATTTGTTTTTTAGCACTAGCAGATAAACCTGCTCCTGAGCACTCAGAAAAAAATGTCCCCAATGCTGATGCTGTCTCTGGGAATGCAGAGGAAGAAGCCTCCTGTGAAAAGGGGGCAAACCAAGCCATTGGCAGTCAGAGCACTGACCCCAGTGCCACCCTGCTGGTGGTGAGCGAGGAGCTTCAGTCCCAGCCCGAATCCTCAGGGCTCGCAGCTGCAGACGAGGCCTCCACCAGGACCTCGGCTCTGCAGGAAACCGACGACAGCGACGACGACCCTGTCCTGATCCCGGGCGCCAGGTATCGAGGAGGCCCTGGACACAGGTGAGGGCAGTACCTGTCTCTGCCTGGCAAAATGCTTTTTGCTTTGGTTTTTCCTGTCTTCTTTATTTCTTGGAATGAAAGATCGAGAAACTCAGGCCTCGTATCCTTAGATGAAGCTGTTTTTTGACAACTGGCCAAGAGCTTGATGGCTGAGTCTAATTTGCCTACATGTAAGATATGTACAGCTGCATTTTCCCTGCAAGCCAGGAAGGCTCTTGCAGATCTAATACCTGTTTATGCTGATCACTTGCCTGCTGAATACCTAAATATTTGCAGTTTATTTTTTATTATTCTCCCTCTAGTCATGAGAAACTTCATAAATTTGGGTACAGGGACCTACATTTTCTTTCAGCTGTATCTTAGGTGTTCTTATTTTGGCAAAGCATGAGCTTTTAACTGCTGTTGTGCAGAAATGGTGTGTTTGTAGTACATATGTTAAAGCTGATGTGTTCAATTTTTCATTCTTGTTTTTCTCTGAAAGAGAAACTGTAATCCTTTTATTTTTTTGTTGGTTATTAAATATTACTATGTATGTCAATGAAAAAAATGTAGACTGCTAGCTGTTACCATTAATAAAAGAGGCATTTAGTAAACTTGGTGCTTTTTTATATGAAGAGCTGTACATATTTGTTTGATCATTCAGTAAACTGAACCCTCAGTTTGCTATTGTTGGTTTAATACCTTTGTTCACTAATTGCAAAATTATAAAATTATTTAAGCAACATTTCTGTTGTTCGACTTCAGACAAGACCTTTTTTACTAGCTTTAGATGTAATTTAACCTCATGTCAGATACCTTTGCTTTACTCCTGTTCAGAGACAGTGCTATTAATTTTTTATGCTAGAAATGCAAATTCTTCACAGGAATTTGCAATATATATTCATTAGGAAATCAGGAAGAATTTAACAGTTGTTTCTAGAGAAGATTTTGAATAATTTGCAGTTGAAATAGAGACAACATTGTCAGTAGTGACAAAAAGAGCAGTCAGTGGTTGTTTATTACAAAGCACAAGTAATTCTGCTCCCCAAATGACAGTGTTTATGAAGAAGCCAATATACACAGATTCTATCTTAATCCATTAACTTTCCATGCAGTACTAAGTATTTGTAGGCAGATATGGAATGGCAGAAATATTTTCCCCTGCAGAGTCAATGTTCATTATGATCCAGTGATTGAAGAGCAAGCTGTGAAAAGGCCTGCAATTTTAATTCCATCTCCATTTTCAAGCAGGATTCATAGCTTCTCTTCATGCACCATGTTGTCTCTACGATGTAATAGTTTCTGTAGCAATGTGATAAGAATGACACTTCCAGGTATCACACAGCTGTTACCATTTCCCACTAGTGGGGACATCCTAATTGAAGTTACAATTTATCTGACATGCCTTCTTTCCTCTCTGTGTGGTGAGATTTCTTCCTGTAACAGTTTAAATTTGTCACCTAAGAAAGATCATTCAACTAAAAGAATGATGTAATTAAAATCCTTTATGCAGTCCTCTATTCTTCCCTCAAATAAAATCTGAAAAAAATTGCTTTGTAGCCAGTGTTGGTGTAGAATTTCCTGCAGGAAATTTTCATTGCTCAGGTTTAATGCCTGACCAGACCATTTTGTTCTGCTTTTGTGTGTGTGAAAGCAGTGAAGTTTTCCAGTTTAACTTCTGAGCATTACATTCCCTGCTATTCTTCAGGTTTCAGGAGTTTCCAAATGCACTCTGAGATACTAAGGAAAAGTAAGACATCCTGTGTGTGCTCAAAGGAATTTGGATTTCCAGAAAGAGAGCAGACACTGATGGGCTTAAAGGCTATAGCTCTAAGTCCTATTAGTATTTATATCTCATATTAGAGTGAAAGGAACTGGAAGTCCTCTCTACTAGTACTATGACAGTTATTATAGCCTAAAATCCCTTTGACAAACTGATCAAATTTGATTACAATCCTTCATGTCCCTTAACAAGTAGGAAGCTAAC
Organism: Parus major; assembly: GCF_001522545.3. Taxonomy (NCBI): domain Eukaryota; kingdom Metazoa; phylum Chordata; class Aves; order Passeriformes; family Paridae; genus Parus; species Parus major. The sequence continues at coordinate 109,813,189 of NC_031768.1, forward strand.
TCAAAACATTGCTGCTACCTTGGATATACATGAACTAAAATTGGTCATTTTGTTCCGTGCTAACATTCTGCTTTGATTGAAATAATTTTTCACGTCCAGTGCTCATCATTGAATGATGTTCATCCTGTCCATTTTCAGGTTTTGTCTCCTTAGACTGAGTGCCAGGTTTTTCTCACTCTTAGCAGTAAAAATTCCTGGGTTTCCTGCCATCATGCTGGTTTCTGTCTCCTCTTCATGTTTCACTTCTTGCCTGAATGTGGCAGCCCAGCCCCCCTGCACTCTTTGTGTTTTGCTGGAGTGATTCTGTGGCTGTCACTCCTGGTCTAGAGAGGATTCTCTGAGCTGGAGCTGTGTCCTCCTCCTCTCTTGCTGTTCCAGTGGGGGCTCATGCTCAGATACAAGCCCAGCAACCTGCACCCTTTCCTACTTTGTCATTCCTAATTAATGAGTGTTCCCCTTCACCAGAAGGAATCTCAGAGATATACAACTCAATTTTATACTGCTGATTTTCTTTTTCTCAAGGCCCTCAGTGCCCTCCCCATTAATAAGCTCCCCACCCTCAATGTGCTGCATGATTCCATTCCTATACCCTGCTCAAGGACCATTAGCAATACCTGGCACAAAACTGCCTGCAAGTCTGGGGCTCCACTCCACCAGGATGCTTTCTGTAGGCTTCTTATCTCTTTCCTCACTCAGTAAATTGTGTTACCTAACCATTCCTTTACTAAATCTCATTTTTTAAAGTTTATCTAATACTTTCCACTGTGTCATAAGATAATTAATGGCATTAATATCTGAGTAATAAAGTAGATTTTTTTTTTCCTCTGGAAAATACTTAGGGGGAGCTGCTTTGGTCTTTTTTTTGTGGGTTTGGTTTTGTTGTGGATTTTTTTTCTGAAGAAGAAAGACTAGCCTGCAATAATCTACCTTTTGTGAAGATATTTTATGTAATGAGGAAAAAAGTTTCATTTTTCTATGGGACAAAAAAATTTAAAAAGGCTGTTGCAACCTTCTGAAACAGAATGCTAAAAACTGTTTGACTAACAAGCCTTTTCCAAGATGTAGCATTACTGGCTTTGTCAACAATCAATTTTTTTTTCTTTAGGCTGTGTTTTCTTATAAATCAAGTAGCTCTTGTTTACATTGAGCAGAAACTCTACAGGTGGAAAAACTCAAGATAAAGAAAAATATCTCAGAGGCATTTTCCCACTGTGAAGTACAGCTTTCTCAACTGAAAAAGAAGGGTAGATGTCTGATTCTGAAAACATGATCTGTAGCTTCCTCTTAAGGAAAAAAAAGTGGCAGCAATACCCTTCTGATACCTCTGTTAAACAGAGCTCTAAATGAATTGAGAACTTCCTGCTGCATCTCACCTAATTTTTAGTCAAATTGATAGAGATTTCAGATTTATTAAATCTGAAAACAGATTTATTAAATCTGTTTATTTTGAAAATCTAGTTGTACCAGGCTTCCATTATTTGAATATTATTTGAGTACAAATCCAAGTTGTAATGTTTTTAAGCTGAGGGTTTGAATTTTTTCTCAAATAATCTAAAAATAGATACAAGAGACATAATCTCATATTGTGGATGCTTATAAATCTCAAAACATAATGAGGATAGGTAATTTCTCACCAGCTAACCTGAAACTGAGCTATCAGGAAGGAATGGGCAAAGTCTGCACCTGCTTTAATATTTTGAAAAGGACTTTAAATAGTAGCAGCAAAATGTGGAGAAATACCATGATCCTTTGGTTGATTGGCTAAGTCAGCTGCATGTTGACTAAGAGTCAGCTAGGAAGAGTTTTGACACAGAAGGACATTTCTTTAAAAGAAATAATTGAAAACATAACATCTGACTATTTTCAGCAGCATTTCTGTAGCCACTGAGCATTACGATAGGAATGGTCTCCACAAGTGGCTAAAAGAAGCTAAGCAGTTATTTCATTTTTTCATGTTGTTGGGCCAGTCAATGCAGTGTCTTTTTAACAAAATGGATAAGTAAGTGCACAGAATATGTTAAAATTAAAAACAAAATAAATTAAAACCTCTTCTGTACAGCAGAGCAGTTTAGCTAGATACTTACCAGACTAAATAACCTCATGTGCATTTTAGGGAATCCCCAGGAAAAGGTGCCTTCTCTGACAAATAAGACAATATGTGCAGGTCTTTCAGTCTGAACATATGCAAGGGCATTTCTTCTTTAAAACTTTCTGGGTCCAGCAAGTTTAGTTCAAACAGAGGGTGGTACCTTGTAATCTGTGGGAGGGAAAAAAAATTATGCAAAATGTTCTTCATACACAGAGAGTGCAGTTTTTAATGGATTGATCTTAAATTTCACAAATTAATCAAAACAGCTCTCTGAGGGCTGATTTCCTCCTTAAATGACTGAATTAATTTTGTTTGGACTTTGAAGTTGATCTGGGGGCAGGGGCTAAGCCTGGTAAAAGCTACAACTAGTAGGTTTTCAAATCTAAAGAAATATGAATGTAAAATGGAAATGACGATACAGCTGCTGTGATCTATGAAGAGTTACTGCATTTTATAACTTAACTTTGTGTGCTGTTACATAATCTGAATACTATTTTTGCTGAAATCCAAGTAGTCTCATATACTGACTCATACACTGGGAAGGAGCCTTCTCAGTTGGAATTCATAGAGCACATTTTGTAAGAGATGCTAACCTTTGAAAAACATGGTACCCAGCATTTGTGAATGACTTCAGTTGTTATTCCCTTTACTAGATATAATATCAGAGGAACAGCGATAGGTGATAGAATAATGAGGTAATTAATTATTTTATTCCTCCCCTCCTCCTTTTTATTGCCATATATTGGATTTATCAGGTTCTTGTTTTTCATATCTAACTGGCATTTTAAGAACTGCTGTACTTCAAATGCTATGAATTACAGAGCATATTGCTTGAGTTATATTTAGCTGCATGCATTGCATGGAAATTGAAAAGAAATGGCAGTGTATCCATTTTACAACCTATTAACATTTTTATCGTGTGCCATAGAAATTAATGGAATTTGAAAAGTGTGTAGTTTGTGAAAAGAAATACCTTTTATTTTTTTTTAATTGAGCTGCTGAGGAACAAGTTATATTTGCATGGGCTACTGCTGACTTGCTTTGTCTGGTAGTAGAGAACATCCAGTTCTGGACAAAAATATAAGACTACGTGGATCAAAAACCATTTATATTTTTCACTTGAAGAAAGTTATGGAACTAAGCATAAGTATTAGAGTTATAGATAATATACATTTAGCAAGATTGATGCTAAATTTTATACAATACTGCTTTTAAGGAAGTTAAATGAAAAAAATCACTTGATCTCATATTCTTCATTTAAATACTTGAAGGAAGCAGTTGTAAGAACATGTAAGGCAATTTGGGTAATTGTGTTTGGCCACATGCCCTAAGAGGGAGGAACTCTCTGCTGTGATTTCAGCCAGAGGCCATCCAGAGGGGAAATGGCCCAAAGTTGTTATAATGATGAAAATTAACATCTTGGCTTCCTGTGGCTGCAAAGGCAAAGGTGCAGGATGAGGTTCCATAAAAGATTTAGCCTGAGTCCTGTATTTTAAATGCCTCCAGGAAAGTAGTGCAGATCTGTATTTCTTTGTCTTATATTTTCATCTTAGCTGCAACTGGAATACCTGGATTTAACCTGACAGTTTTCTTAGACATTCAGGAATCTCTGCTGTTTGTACTTCGAATTTTACAATAGGCATTCTTTCTATGTTCAGCATACTTACCAAGGAGTTCTTTAGCTCTTCAGCACAGCCCAGGGGAATATTAGTTTCATATTGCAATAAATTTAATATAAAATAAATGATGCATTCAGCACAGAATTTTTTATCAGTGTTTTTTTCTCTGCTTTTCATCATCATTCAGCAGCATACCAGGTGAAAATTTAAAATTTTTTTGTAACTGAGAATAGTTTAAACCTTGATTGTGTTTGAAAGCTGGGAAATTCCCTAGGAGGGCATTATAGCAAACATCTGTTTTTGTATGATCAGCAGTGAAGTACCTTGGGCTTTAGGGGTAGTGTCAGTGTGCTGCTGTTAACAGGATGGTTTTGCCTTTGGTGTTGAGCTTTCTTAATGCTTGAAATTTGACAGCAGCAGTAAATCTCTTCCACAGGTTCAGAGGCTCCTAAAGGAAGTAATTAGTATCAGAAATATTATCAAATGTTGGCATTAGTCAAGGAATCTATTTCAGCAGGGTGGTTAAGACAAGCCTTTGGAATTCTTGGGCAGGACAGTGGTAGCTGGCAGGTGGATTCCTTTACAATGAAGAAATGACAGACCTGGATCAAAGTTTGCTGTGATGGTTTAGATACACAAATCATATCAGAATCATGGAATGCCCTGAGCTGGAAGGGACCCTCAATTGAGTCCAACTCAGTTGGACTCCCCCAGGAATCCCACCATGTTCCTGAGAGCATTGTCCAAATGACCGTAAGGCACTGGAGAAATAAGATCTAAGTTAATGGTTATAAGCCTTATGTTCTCTGCAATTGTTCTGGATAGGAAAAATAGTTCAAAGGAGAAGATGGCAACGAGTGGATAAAAAATAAGATGTTAACATCAAAGAGCTTAAGAGAAGGAATCAGGGTTTGTGGTCCTCTGGTCCAGTGAAAGAGGTCTCTGCCCCTGGCAGGGGCTTGGGGGATGATTTTTAAGTTCCCTTGCAGCCCAAAGCTGTCTACTGTGAAAACAAGACCATGTTTGTCTGTGTGTGAGTACATCTGTAGACCTGAGAAGTGACAAAAATCCTCAGTACTGAAGGAATCAATACTGAGCTCAATACTCAGTGCAGAGCTGAGACAAGAGGGATGGATCAAGGAAGCAGGGAGACGTGAGCTCTGCACCCAGCTGGGCTCAGGAGGCTGACCATTATCAGTCTGGGATAATGGTGTTTGGAAGAAGCAGGGTTATCTCAGGGACCAGATGAGTTTTATGGCAGCCACTACATTATTGTACTTTCACAAACAAACCAGTTATTTAATTGTGCAAATTGTACAGATTCTTGTTTTTAAAAAAATGCCCTATGTGACAACTTATATATTTTTAGACTTACGTGTATACATATTTTCCATTTCTCTCCATTTATAATATATAGCTGTGGATCAGTTTGCATTGTGGGATTTCTGTGGGTTTGCTTCTCTTGAACCTATGCTTAACTAAAAAAATATGGCTTCACTTCTGAATCCCTATTCTATTCATCTTGGGCTTAATTTGACTTTTGATAATTAATTACAACAATTAACTTCAAAAGGACTTCAAACCTGGCTGATCATAAGAGGAAAAGCAGTGCTCTGTGAATATTTCCTAGAACTGTACCCATTGATGGGGCTGCCTGAGGAGTGCCGACACAATAAATGCATAAATTCCATTGTCTGACATTCTGTGCTTGGAAGAGCAGTTTGGAAGGGAAGCAGCAGCTCTCAGCCAGGCTCAGCTCAAGCTGAACCTCAGAACAGTTCAAGCTGCACAGCACAGTTCTCTACCTGCTGATGCTCCAAGGGATGAGGCTGCTATCTGTGTTTTTGTTGGCAAAGACAGGAATTGCTCATCACAAATACAAATGAAAACAGCTATGCCAGATTTTAAAATTCTTGTGCATATATGACTTAAAACAATGTACAGAACATCTATAGTTATCAGAGTAGTTATCAACAAGTAATACCTCTCAGAGAAAAGGCTTTTTCCTGTATTGTTCTGAAATGTCACTAAGCTGGGCTTATATTTATGTTTTCTGGAGCAGACTTGCCTCTCCATGTTCTTGCTTTCTGCAGGGCTCTATCACAGTGTGACAGTTAGAGCTGTGTGTGCCTGGCTGTCTTCTCCCTGCTGAAGGTAACCACTGACTTCACAAGATAACTAAATAGAAATCCACTCCTGCCTTTTAAAATAAGGCCCCAAATGAGGAGGTTAAATTCAGAGCTCCATTTAGTTGAAAGACAGTTTTAACCAAAAGTTGCTTCTGTGCTTCTGCTCTTATTTAAAAATGCATGATTCTGATTGCTGAGTAGTATTGAGGTTTTTTGTGATATCTGCATATTTCAACCTAGGGGAATGGAGAAGAGGAGATTCATTCTCCTAGAACTGTTTGGATGAAAAATTGTGTGAGAAAATACTTTGCTGTACCAATTAGCTACTTTAATACCATTTTCTAATCCCAAGACTTGTTACTGCTGTCCAGCACGTAACCCTTCCGAAACAGCTGGACCAGTCAACTGCTCTGTCAGTCCTAATGATGTTTAAAACCCTTCTGAAACAGCTGGACCAGTCAACTACTCTGTCAGTCCTAATGATGTTTAACTTCCCAGCTTCTTCACTGCACATCTTTAGTTAATTAGTGTGAGTAAATGCACAAAAATTACAAAAATCAATCATGGTAGATGATAGATGCTTTTACTTTCTCACACAAACCATTTTTTTAAAAAAAGCAAGTAAAACCCAAAGCTGCACAAAAAATGGTTTAAAGTTTCTGTAAGTGTTTGATGCAGCCTATCATGTGCATGCCACCATTTTTCCTTTATGTAGAAGCAAACTGGTGAGGAAAATAACTGAGTGATATTTAAAGCACAGCAGATAAAGAATGTAGGCTTCTTTTTTTTTCCCCTCTGTGTTACGGAGATGTTGCAAAGAACTCTCTTAAATCTGTTGAAGATTAAAGTTGAAACTCAGCAAATTATAAGGACTAACTAAAAAATACAGTGTATTTTTTTACTGTAGTATAAAAAGAATGAACCAGGAAATTGCCTAGGGATTGAAAGGATAGAAAACTCTCACCAAGAAAGTAGTAGTAGTCTACTTTTTCTGGGGCTGTTTGCTAGGCAAACATCTAAGAAATGCACAATTAATAACACACTGTTAAGTGGATCTATTGGCTGGTGCTTTCAAAACTCTTCTGCTTTCTATAGAAAAGTACTAAAATTTATTTTTGAAAGCTTAGCTGTATTAGGTGATCTGTCTTAGTAAAACAGCGTGTGATTTTTTAGTTTATTTGTTTTTATAGTAAATAAATTTCCATTAATGACTTGCATTCCTTTTCCTTCTTTGCTTAGCTGTAGCATAAAGTTTATTTCACCTTAACTTTTTGTTGCAACTTTCTCCTATGGCAAAATATGGACAAAAATCTAAGCAGATCATTTGGCTGAGAGAACTAGTTATGAGATAGATCTGGTGGGGGATTTTCTGGAGTAGAGGACTTGTTTCTGGAGTCTCCAGGATCAGTGACAGAAACGCTGGAAAACATTACTTAAAAACAAATTCAGGTTACTTTCTGGCAGCAGTGTAGTGAGGTTCCTGGATCAGTTTAAATTTTAGGATCATATAAATTGCTGTAATAGTTTTACTCCTTGCATTCTGCTAAAATCCATACCTGCTTCTTCTTGAGAGTGACATTCCCCTAGGACTGTGTTCAGGACCTCAAAGCTAATAATGACAAGGAATGACAGAAGAAAAATAACTGAGATGTGACTGTCTGGTCATAGCTGGAATTATGGGGCTCTGCAAACTGAAGAGCTAAGCAGGAAAAATTTGACACCAAGGTTCACAGATTAATTAAAAAATTAATTCCTGGAATTAAACATTCCCAAAACAAATTATATATAATTTGGCTTTTTTTTTTTCCTCTGTTATTTTAGGAATCTGCAGCTGTAATCCTTACTGCTACTATATGGGATAGGTGCTCCAATAATTGATCTCAAATCATCTTTAGCCTTAGTACTAAAGTGCTTAGAACTTTTTAAAAGCTATCTAAATCTTAAGTCTTGTCATAGAGAAATAATGATAAGAAATACATTGGACAAAATCTTATGAATAACCAAATCACACTGTGAGACAAATTAGATCCTTAATGGCTTTTTAAAGTTTAGAAACTTCTTCTCTGGCATAGATTTTTTTTTTTTTTTTTATCACTTCAGAATTTTGCTACCTCAATATGGGTGGAGGATGAAAATAAAATAGCATGTGAATTTTGCCAGCAGCTGAAGTTTGTTCTACAGAGGGGGAATAAAACCTGGCATCACTTGACATTCCACTGTCTTGCATGCTATTCTTGTTGTAAGCCAGGATGGAAAAAACTCAAGTCTGTAATTTTACAGTTGGGATAATGTTGGTGTCTGTGTCAAACTCATGGAGAATGTGTTGGAGTGCCTAATGATGACTTTTGAGAGCCCCTTGCAGTGTGTGGGATGGGGCTCTCAGTGCTGTTGTCTCTGGAATTCCCAGGCGATCGGCTGTCGCCCGCATCCAGGAGCTCTTCAGGAGGAGGAAGGAGAGGAAGGAGATGGAGGAGCTGGAAACGCTGAATATCAGGCGGCCCTTGATAAAGATGGTTTATAAAGGCCACCGCAACTCCCGGACCATGGTACAAACTCCGTGCTTTATGGGCTTAAGTGACCTAACGTGTACCTGCCTTCCGTGTTATCATTCAGTCCTCACTTTCCCTTCCAAGCTGTTTCAAATTATTATTTAATCTTGAACTTTTAAAGAGCGTGGAAGGGAAAGTGAGCATTAAATCACAGTTTTGAAGAACCTTGACATCTCTGAATTAAAAAAAAAAAAAGGAACTAGTGCTCGTTATTAAATTATAATTTAGCTACTAGAGGCCTTGTCTTTTTCACACAAAATGCTGTATTTTAAGGAAAAATGCAGTTATTGTGTTTGTAAAGCAATGGTGCATGAAAAACAGATGCTTCTTTCCTTGCTGCTGCTTCTTTTGGTTTTTGCAATATTTTGAAATGTGAAGTTCTGAGTTCTGGGTGTATTTTGCAAAAGTAGCTGGTGTGTTAATTTGCAGCTGATGTGAGGAGTAGTCCCTTTACCCCCAAAAGCCATTTTCTAGGGTTTGTATGAATAGCTTTGATTACACTTGGAAAAATGCTTCATTAAATACATATTTCAGTCTACACAAACAACAGAGTTTAAAATAAACTTTGAATAATGACAGAATTTCCCACTGTATTTCAGAAATTGATTTTAATTACTTAAACCCCCATTAGTTTAAAAGTTCTGACATCAGGCACTTTGTGGTTAAAAGATACTAAAAGTGAGTTCATCTAAGTCTTAGTTCAGTCTCTGTCTGCATAGCTGCTATTATATAGATTATTTAACAGATTTTTTTGTTTGGGTTTTTGGGGATGTGGGTTGGTCTTTTTCCTTTTATTTCACACAAGCACCTATAGCAAGGAATGCATAGAATGAATGAAGATGTAATTTTATTTTCCCTGTTGGTCTGTGTGGTTGCAAATATCGTTTTAATCTGCTGGTTTGAGTAATACCTTCATTCCTGCAAGGAAAGGGCTAATGATATTTCCCTTTCAAATTTATGAAGGAGACAGCTTAAAAAGCTTTGTTGCCTACACAGCTGAGCAACCCAGGGATAAAGTTGTCTTATCAATTACATGAGCCATTTGTACATATATATGTATATATTTTTTATGTATATATTCACATATACATGGGTGTGTGTATATGTATGTATAGTGAATTAAGGTTATGCAGGAAAATGGAATAATTCTGATTCTTCTTTACTTTTGAAAACTTTATTTGGCAGTCTTACTTTTTTGATAGTCCTGCTTTTAAAACAGTGACTTTTAGAAACTTTTGAAAACTGAAATTTTTAAATATGAATTTTAGTTCTGTTCATTTTTGTGGTGCTAAAATTTGATTGTATGAGTATTGAGAAGTATGAGTAAGAGAATACAAAGGAAATAGGAAGAGGTCATAATTGAAAATTAAAATATAAAATTAAATATTTTTTTATTATTTGGGATAATCTAGATGTAACAGGATAATGAAAATAGATATAAAAGGAGCTAAAGATGAAAGCTTCTTAAAGATTAATACATTTGAATTCATCACAGGAATGCAGCTTCTCTGTTTTATTTTTAGACATCAGGATGACTTTATTGCATTGACTGCTGTCATTGGGACATATTTTATAGACAAAGATCTACCAAGCCTGAAAATTAAAGCTGGGCATACTTATGCTGGATATAAAGCACATACTTCTAAGAGCATAAGGGTTTAACTTACCAGTGAACCTGTATCAAGGTAGCTGAGGCAAATCACAGAGAGCAAGGCAATGTCTCTGCCCTTTTTTTCAGGGCATTTTCTGTAGGAAGTGTGCCAAAAGAAAGATAAGGATCCAAGCATGGCCCTCTTTAGAGTCTTACCTGGAAAATAATTCATAGCAGTATTCTGTGTAAATAGTCTCAAACTCAAAGTTGAACTCCCTTATGCTGGAGTTGATCTTAAAAGCCAAACTGAACTTCCCACGTTGGAAATGGTCTGTGTGAACTCTGCAAGGTGCTGCACAGGAAACTCCTGCTTGCACAGGTACCCCTCCTGCCCCTTGTATGTCAATTAAAAGAGTTTGTAGGAGGTACTGCTGGTTCTCAAAATAGCAATTCTGCACACAGGGCTACACTTCAGCCTTCCAGGCTTTTTCCTGCAGCACAAACAGCAGACTCTTGTGGAGTCTCATAACTGAGTTTTCTGGCTGTTGTTGAAGCAATGTCCCTTCCCCCTCTGCCACCTCATCGAACCTCTCACCTGTAGAGGACATAGGACAGCAAATTTATATCATTTAACAATGGTTATTTTGAGGTCCTACACTGAGTAAAATCAGAAGTGATTTCTGAAGAAGGTTTCATAAGCTTCTGTCTTGTCTCCTGGTTCTCTGTAATGGAAAATCCCCCCCAGGGATTAGTGTGTCACAAACATTAACTTAACCAAACTCTTCCTAAAAACTCCATTGCATACCCCTGTCTCCAGTATCATTTCTGTGACTTCAGAAAGTGACAGATCTGCTGGCATTTACTTTCAAACTGTTCAGTCTGCCCCATCTCCTTTCTCTTTTCTTTCCTATTAGCGGCTACTTTGCTCTGGAAATCTAAAACCTTCTGAACTTTCATTTTTTTAATCACTCTGCTTTACATGTTTCCTTTAAAATTTCTTAAATGTCATTTCTGCATGGGCTGAGCTTTTCTTCAGCAGCACTGTTAGTGCAGACACAAGAGTGTGCTCTTGGATGGGTCATACAAAGTTTTGTTTTTCTTGCAGATAAAGGAAGCCAACTTTTGGGGATCCAACTTTGTCATGAGTGGCTCAGACTGCGGCCACATTTTCATCTGGGACCGCCACACTGCTGAGCACCTCATGCTGCTGGAGGCTGACAACCATGTGGTGAACTGTCTGCAGCCTCACCCCTTCGACCCCAGTAAGAGCAGCATTCTCACACTCTGCATGTCCAGCTCCTCTGCACTAAAACATTTTAAAGCTCAGTCTTAAACTCTGTCTCAACAGAGCCATGCAATGATTAATGAACTGTTGTTCTTGGTTCCCCACATAATTCAGATAATACTGCTTTTAATTTTGCCTCTTACTAAGGACCTTTGGCCCTTAAATCCCTCCTTTCTCAAAAGTTTATTGAAATCAAACTGCTCCTGACACAAAATTTAGAGAAATATTGTGAGATGTAGTAAGAAGAATCTGAGTTTTTTTCTGCCCTCAACACATAAAATGTTTTCTATGACACTAATGATGGAAATATGAGGTTGCTGAAATGCCAGCAATACTTGGAAATTATATTGGAATCTGGTCTCTACTTGGCTCTATTCAAAAAATGCAGTGGAAGTGTGTGTCTCCCTCTCGCTGGCATTGTGAGATTAGAAGAATTAATAAAATTCATAGAAATTCCAATAATTTGTGTTTGTAGGGAGCCCTTCATAGAAAATATGGACCAAAGCAGTAGTAGGAATCACATGTCTGAACAATTCTCCAGCCTCTGACACAGTCATGGAAAGTATTTGTGTTATTTCTTTTTTCACAGCTTACCTGGCTGTATAGTGAGAGTCAGCTGTTAGTAAATTAGCAAGTAAAGTTGTTATAATAATACTAGAAGAGGCTGGGGGTTTTTCAAACAGTGTGGGGGAACATGGAATACATAGGCAAAGCCTTGAACTTTTAACTTTTTAATTGAAATTGAGTTCTTGTAAATGTCCTGAGTTGGATACTCCCTTTGGAAGCACCTTTCACAGTGCCCTGTAGCTTTGCTGACATTTGTTGGAGTGTGGCTGTCTCTCTGCCACACTCTGAAGGTGTCATTAAGAGAGCTCATCCTCCTCCTAGGACAGTTAATCTTGTTCAGCTTCCCAGCTACTGAGACTTTTCTGTGGAATTTTCCTACAGTGGTTTTTGTACAATGATCTAGAGAATGTTCTGCAACTTTTCATATTTTTCATACTTTGTTTATAACAGCATCCATTGCATCTTTATATTTAAATAGCAAATAAATTTACATGGAATTCAGTGAAATTATCAAAGGTTATTTGAAATTATCTTGGCTCTGCCTTTGTACCTAGGTCTACAAATCCTAAAGCTTTGTTACTATTTGTTAATGCATATACTTATCAGCAGAAATGGATGGATTTGCCCTTAGTTTTTGCTTCTGTTCTTTGTATATTCTGGTGATTTTTTTAAAATTTAAAATAGGGGGGTCTTGATGTTTGCATTTGTTTTCTTCATATATATATTTATATTTTCAAAACCATATAATCTATGGAGCAGATCTCATGTGGAGACTTGGTAATTACAAGCTCTGTTCAGCATAAGATCTGACATTTGCAAATAAATGCTTCAAGTAAAGTATTTTTCTTCCATCTAAGGGCAGAAAATACCAATAAACACATAACACATTTAATTTAGAATTACTGTTGCTTACTTCTAGTTCTGGCCTCTTCGGGTATTGATTATGATATAAAAATTTGGTCGCCACTGGAAGAATCCAAGATTTTTAACAGAAAACTTGCAGATGAGGTAAGCACCTTTCCTCCTTTTCCATGGTAATGTTGCATCTCTAATTCTATAAAAGCCTTTGGTACAAATTACTGATATTGAATTAGCAGAGTTATTTAATGTTCAACAAATGAGCTACAAATAAAAAGCTGCCCTTCAGAACAGCTGACTTTCATATCCTGGGCACTTTGCATTTCGTCATCTCTCCCAGAAATTATATAACATCATCTGCTATTATGTACATGAAAGGAGTTGGAAGAAGTGTAAACACTTAGATACAGATGGAAAACTGGCAGGAGCTAATAAATGAACATAGTGCCTGTCTCTAAACAAATAAATGAAAGAAGATGAAGGAAATTGAAGGAAATACAAGGATATACAGAACAGGGAGTGCAAAAATCAATCCTATTAAATATTCAATGGCATAAAAGGGACTTAAAGGTTAAGATTGCACATGGGAACTTCATGGACTAAAGCAAACATTTCAAGCCAAATCAGTTATAAAAGTCCAATGTGAAGTTATGTAACTCAATATTTTCATGTTGCCCTCAGAGCAATAACTGGATATAGCAACTGGCCTGGGGTGGCCATAGCTGACTGCTGAATAATCATATTTGAGTGATTTACATAAGAAAATGTATCAAAATGTTATATGGTTTTCTGTAAATAATGTTAGAGGACAGATTTGGTTATGGGGTGGTCAGGTTGGGGTTTTTTTTTGTGAAATCTCTTGGGCAGCATGGATAGAGTAAACTGGGGGTTTTTTATCATTATTTCTCTATAGTAGTGCTAAATATATTTTAAACAAACAGAAACACACAACCCTTAGCCACGACCCCACATCCCTTGAAAAAACCCCAAACCCTCCACTTGTGAGTTTTGAACCTTTCCCATTATTTTAGCACTGAGAGAAGTGACACTTCCTTGCATATTGTGTGACAGCTTTAGTCATGACATCCCTTTGGGGTTTAGAAGTATTGCTAAACATAAATGTGTGCTAAAAGTAATTACTGTACTTTAGTTCCCTCACTTTGTTTCTAATAATTATAAATTATTTAGATAGTTATTATGTTTTCTTTAGTAAATGTAGAACTGTCAGAAAAATTGACTGCAGTGCTGTTTGTAATTTTACATGTCTTTTGTTTTTTAATTTACTCCCTGTATTGAAATACCTATGAAGGAGCCAGGAGATGTTCATAGCAATAAAATAGTTCTCACCATGTTATGTTTGGCTGGAATAAGTGTCCAACATACCTGAACTGAATTTTCCATAGAGGGAGGAAGGTCTGGAGAGAAAACACTGTGTTTGAGGAAAGTTCCATATAGATACAGAAATGTATGTAAAATTGAGAGAGGCCATGACCTTAGTGAATAGGAAAAGACAGTGGTGATGAGAACAAACCTCTGAATGGAGAAAAAGCCTCAGCAACAGGTTGTCAGGGGGGTTATTGATGATGCACTGGAGAAATCTTCTCAGTTTGCTTCTGTTAGGGAGTGATCAGCTGTGCCAAGTGCCTGGCAAACAGGTGAGAATGACAGAAAAAAGGTCATTTGACTGGGAAGGAAGAAGGGCACTGTAAACATTTGCAAGAAAGTGTTCCTCACAAGAGGAACAGGCTTGAAGAGTCTCAGAGAGAACAAGAATTGCATTATTTTCCTGTCTTACAGCAGCTGATCTGGGAGCAAAGACTGAAGAATGGTCAGAACTTGTCTCCACCTAAAGAAATTCTTTTGCTTAATGATAATAAAAAACATAGTCTAAAAGATGAGAAAAACTACAGTGTGGGATTAGAATTTATGGAGGAAGAAAGAAGGATGGCAAGGAAGTACCATGAGGAAGGAATAAGGGAAGAGAGCTAAAAGTATTCATTAGGGGATATTTTTTTCCATGAAAATGAGACAGTAGGAACTAGCTCTTTCAAGTCATTTAGAGGCAAGCTGTAGCTCTGTTTACAAAGAATTATGAGCTAAAGAATGTTCATGAAGTGGGATAGAAAATGGCTTGTGTTCCTTGGATTTTCTCCAAAAGTTTCAAGCAGCATGAAGGTAGGAGTTGAGGGTAACCTCATCTCTTTTCCTTCCCACATTCTTGGCCAGCACTGGTGCTAGAACTTTGTTCTCTACAACAGTTGCCATCTGGAAACTGCACTTTCTCTTATCAGTCTGCTTTACTTCATGAAAGATTTCCAAAGTTTTTCTTAGTCACTCATCTTAGTATCTGCCATGCATGTGGACAATGGAACCATGATCTTACTAGAATATTCTTTAAACAGATAATTGAATACCTGCAGGCAGGGTCCACTGTCTGACTTTTCTTACCCCAGACAACAGTATTCAATAGCAATTATTAAAATATTGCTCCCTTAGGGTAATTTTGGACTCTGTAAAATGGCTTTTGCACAGAAATTTTGTATCTACAAGGCCATATCGATGCAGTATAATTCTGTGTTTATTTCTCATGCTGTTTTTTCCCCTTCCCTGCCTCCAGGTTATAACTCGTAATGAATTAATGCTGGAAGAGACCAGAAACACCATCACTGTTCCAGCTTCCTTCATGCTCCGAATGTTGGCTTCGTTGAATCATATAAGAGCAGGTGAGAGACTTCTGAAGAGCTTATCCACAACACTGTGAAATAGCTGGTTGATTGGGAAGTCATCCAGACCTTCAGCTGTCTGTGGCTGTACTTGGGGCTGGTGAGAAGACTCAAGGATTGTTCAAGGGTCTCTTAATAGAAGTACTTAGGAATTCTTTGGTGTGAGACTTGCAACATCTTTGCAGCTGTTATTTTTTATATCAAAACAAAGAGCAAAATGTATTTTTAGATGTTGAAAAAGACAGTCTTCGGGAATGATCTTTTCAGTGGGTGCTGTGTGATGGGAAAACTGTTGGGGAGGACTGGAATGAATTTTAAGATAAATTGGCTGTGACTGTGGGCTTGGAGTTGTCTAGGGGTGAAGGAGGGTGTGAAGATTCAGGACTGTGGGGGGCATTGCTGAGGCTGCTGGGCAGCAGGATGTCCTTCCAGTTCCCATGGGGGTGCAGCTGGTGATGAGAGAGGGTTGCTTGGGAGGAATCATCAGTGGGAACTGGACGTTGGTGCTGGAGATGGAGGACAGTGGAGAGACATCACACACTGTATAGGAAGCAAGGAGATGTCCTGGGTGGCTGGCATGGCATATGGGCCAAAAACCCAACAGACCTGCAGATGAAGGTGAAAGTGATGGGAGATGCTGAATATGGGACTCTGGCTGAACAGAGCGGTGCCTTACAGTGGTGAGGTGTGAAGGAAACTGCCTGGTGGCAGCTGCTGCTCCTTTCTCACCTCTGGGAGCCGTGTGTCCAGCCCAGTGCTACACCTCCATGCTCCTGTGTTTCCTTCAGTTGTTCTTATCTCTCTTGAGTGAAATGCTAAAAGAACAGCCCAACACTTCAGTTACAATAATTTCAGCAAAAATCTGTTATGGCTGGGTGGAGTGTTTCTAAACCTGACTTCATGTGGCTTGAGTGATTGGTCTTGAGCCAGTCATGTTCCCCCACACATTTCTGTATTTGCCCTTCTCTAAATATTTACATCAAAAGGCACTTTTTCTGATATATTGAAGTGACAGGCAGTGATCCCCCAGTTTCTGGACTATTCACATTTCTAACAGTAGCTATTGTAGTTTCACCTCCCCAGCACTTCTGTCCCTTGTAGTCACCATCTCATTTTAATGTTATGCTTGCATTCATCTTTTCTGTGCTGACAGCCAGTCAGCAGCTATGGTTTTCCTTTTGTACACAGATTTTGCTTTCATGCCTGGAAATCCTTTAGGGTATTTCTCCTTTTCTCCTTTCTTGTGGTAACATTTCTACCCACTCTCTGCTGTAGACTTTCTTCTACCATAAAACACAGTCATATCCCATTCTGTAATAGTCCAGGGAGACAGCATGTAATAAATATTTACCAGAAAAAGAATTTTTTTTGCAAGTTCTTTTTACTAAATCTGTGTTTTGCAGACCGATTGGAAGGTGACAGATCAGAAGGATCTGGCCAGGAAAATGAAAATGAAGATGAGGAGTAACCAACAGTTGTGTGTGAGCACCTGGAAGTCAATGAAATTTGTATAAGACATTAATTATATTTTTCCTTACAGAGCTTTAGTGCAATTCTGAGGTATTGCTTTTGGATAACCTAACCTTTTCTTTTTCTTTTTCTTTTTTTTTTTTCTTTTTTTTTGAATGACTGTGTGCATGACTTGGGAGAGTGTGCAAGTTAAAAAAAGCAAAAATGTTTTTAAAATGTTTTGCCATGTATGAGGGGTGCTAGAAAATGCCAAGTGCAATATTTTCCTTAAACAGCAAATGTGGGAGCTTGGATCAATGTTTTAAAGTAACTTTCATGATAGTAAAAACGTTGGTTCAAATAAATTTCTATACCTGCTGTTTGCATGTTTGTTGCTTTCTAATTAAAAGATTTGGTTGTTTTAAGTAGTTCTGTGGTTTTTCTTTGTGCAGCAATTGGTTTATCACCTTGTAAGTACAACCCCATTGCTGCCTTTGCAGTATTTATGTTTTTTCTTACAGTGTTTGTGAAGTGGCAAACACAATTATTTCTTGCAGTGAGCACTGGGGCCTTTAAGACCCTGTGTCTCTTGGTTCTTGCATTTCCCACACATATGTAGGCAAAAATTATCTCTCAATTGTAAAATGTCACTTCCCATTCCCTGTGCTTGGGTCTGTAATGCTGCTGCAATAGTTGTATTTCACTGATAGACCTGTGAGTTTGCCTTCTTTGCAACAGCAGCAGGTACTTCTTAATTTCCACTGGATTTAGGGAACATGAATTTAAAAACTCCTGTGCGTTGTTTCCTAGGAGTAATTATTTGGGAAGGCTGTTCAGGCTGTTTTATGGGCTTTACCCTTCCTCCACAGATTTTTGGATGGCAAAGGGGAAGAGAAAGTGAAGGAAGGAAGGTGGGGCAGTGGAAAAAGCTGTTTGCTCAATGGCAGTTCTTGCCAAGGATGGCAGATGCTGAGAGGCTCTATTGGGAATACAGAATGCTGGGAAGAATTCTAAATTGGGGGGGTGAGGCTTCATTACCCTGTTGACATTAAAATATACATTCATCACACAAGCTGCACAAACTTTGCTAACATCAACAAAAGGCATTCCCCACACTAAATAAAAAAGAACTTGAGCACAACATTCTGATGTCCTGATTCACAGTGCAGGCATGCTGAAGGGACATGAAGGGATATAAAGCACAGAAACACTGGGAGAAGGGAAAACTGAAACAACTGGAAGAGATAAAGAGAAATTTGTGAGGGAGGAGAAGTGGGAATTATATGGAACTCAGCTGGCAGTAACAGTGGAGATAGTCCCTTGGGCAAGGGAAGAATAACATGAGGGGAGAGGAAAAGAGTGAGGTGATGGATGAGGGAAGCTGGGTGGTTTCCTTGCTTGTTATAAAGGAGAATTTAAGAAATAATTGAAAGTAATGCAGTGAAGAGAATCTGGCAAAGGAGAAAATAACTCTTGGGGAAAGGAGTTTTTGGAGGCAGAGGGTGCTGAGAAGCTCAAACCTCAAACACTGGAGTGCTGTGAAACCCAGGAAACTTCACATCTTCTGTCCTGTGCAACAGAGGATGGAGATCTGCTAAGTGTGCGAGAATGTATCTAACATCAACAAGAGAGAGGAGAAAATGTCAAGGTAAGATGTTTGGTTGTTAAGGGAATGGAGTGAGGGTAACAGCTAATATAGATATCTGTCTTTTCTTGTGGAGTAAGTGGCCCTTCTGTGGGACAAGGGAGCATAACTGTACGTTTTTCTCATGAGATAATGTTTTGGTGAAGCATGTTTAGATCAGTAAGAAATGAAAGAATATTTTATGACTTTGTGCTAGATCTGATTGGGAAGGGGGGGAACACAGTGGTTTAGCACTGTTCAAACCTTGCTGCTCATAGCACTGCACTCAGCAATGTTTTTCTATCACATGTCAATTAACTTTGAATTTTTATAACAGGGGTCCTGCTCTCCTTAGATTTAAAAGAACTAAACAGGAAATATATATGTGGTATTTAGTGTGCAGATAAGTAGGGTTGTCTGCTCCACTGCTGGGGCTCCTGAGCAATTTTTTGAATGAAATAGAGTAACGTAATGTTTGATGCAGTTGGGTTCTCTGTAAATTATTTTTGAGATATTTTCTTTGAAAAAATAGCCCTGGTGTTTCTACAGAAGCCTGACTCTTCTTATTTAGAAATTATTAATTTTTTTTGCCTTGAGAATAAATTCTTCCTCAAATAAATATATGGAGAAGGATAGCTTTTGTCTTCCCCAGAGAGGTTTAAAAAAATCACTGTGGATGTCTTTCTAAAAATAAAAAAGCTGCTTCTGCCACTTTTGCTTTGGTTATAGCAATTGCCAGCAAAGAACATACCAACAGCAATAATCTTGTCTTTTTTTTTCCCCAGAGTTCCCCAATAAGCATATTATTCCCAAAATGTCTCTTATTTATTCAAAGGCTAAATATTAGCTTTAATTCCTGATGAATACCTGTGGGTTTACTGATTAAAAGAAGATGATTTAATCTCAATAAGAAAAAAAGTTTAATATTGGAGGATTTTTCAAACTTCACTGAAGCTTTTTAGGCAGTTTGTGTAAAACCAAGATATCTATAGTGTTTGGATTGGCTTTTAATTTTTTTTTAAATTTACATTTATATAATGGGCTAAATCTGAGTTCCTAGAACCATACAGTAATAGCTGTCGGCAGAAATGGGGAATGCTGGCAATTCCAGAGTTTGCAGTTGCAAAAGAATATTGGGAAATATTATTCAAATGTGCAGAGGATTTTTAAACCACCCCAAAGCCTCACAACTTGAGAAGGAAATCTCGGGCTCAGGTCTGGTGTCAGGCTGGGGCTCGGAGGTGGGTGGTGCTGCCGGAGCTCCCTCTAGTGCTCTGTTCCTGCTGCACTTGCAGACATCCAAAACGTTTTTACTGTCTAGTAACAGCCCAAATTTGATGGACAGGATGGTGATAAGGATACAGGGAACACCTTCTCCTGCTGTGTGGAGTGAGGATTGCACATGCACTTCAGCACTGTCAGTGCCTGTGTGCTGGGAAGAGCGAGGGTTGTCACTGCTCACTTCGAGGAAGGATATTCCTTAAGACCATTGCAAAGATCAAAAGCAACTTCTCTGATATGTTGCTACAATTCCTGGTAAATAATTTGGTGTCGAATCCTGGGCAGATGGTCTCTGGAGGACACAATCTCTTCTTTAAATGACAAAGATGCTCAGCTTGTTCAAACTACTCTTAAGTTCTGCTCTTTGTGCCCTCCCCAATGGAGGCAAGACAATGTTCGATAAAGGCACCCTGCATCACTTGGATTGTGAGTTTTCCTTACCTAAGCATTAGATAAATGTTACAGTAGGCTACTGTGTACACCTTTAGCTCTTGGAGAATACCCCAGATGATGTTTTTGAGGAAGAAATTCCAGAAGTAAATATTCAATAGGGGTTTCACAGACCCTGCACCAACAAAATAACCAGTGAGTGTATGTGGTTGTCTGCAGGAGATGGATATGCTCAGAGGGGCTGCCTGGGAGAGCTGAGCCATTCTTTTCCCATTCTTTTCAGCCATTCTGAGCCAGTCTTTTTATGGGAAGATCTGACTGAGCCAGGATCAGACCATCACTCACAATCCTTGGGAATAGTCCTGTTTCGTGGGCAGAGCTGGCAGCATAGTTGAGAAATGAGCTGCAATTAGCAGCAGTTGGGTCCCAGCCCATATTCCTCCTGATCCAGTCACACACACAGCAAGAGACCGACCCCAGAAGCCTCAGCTGAAGCTCAGGGAATGACACAGGAGGCATCTGTGAGGTCAATGTCCTGCCTAAACACGAGATTGAACTAGTCTTTGAAATGTGGGGTGAAATCAATTTTAAGTTCTTTCCATGAATTATAATGTGCACAAATACCTTTATCTGTGTAAGAATCCAATTTGTCTTCTCAGTGACATTCTCTACTGCTGAGCCTGAGTTATTTAAGGTAATAGAGATTTATTTTCCTCAGGTTTAAATGTTCCTTTTAGTATTTGCATTTGCTTTGTTCTCTTTGATGAAATGACACCATCCACCTTCTCACTGCCTTTTAAGAACTTTCTGTCAATGCTCTCCTCTAGATTAATTTCCCTTTACTGGCAGAGCAAACTGAAGTTCACAAAACAGCTACTACTAAAACACATAGCAAGGTGTTTTGATAGGAAAAGTAGGGATATGCTACTCTTTAAAGCAAGCTTTTTTTCTGATTATGAGTCTACCATATTATCATGCTGCCCTTTTTTTTTGCAGGAGGGTGGCTGTACACTAGTATAATCCATGGAATTTGACAGATTCACTATCCAAATAAGAACTGATGGCTGCTAATTTAGGAAAATCTCACTTAAATGGAAAACCCTCTAAATAGAATTTGTTAATGGGCTTTGTAACTAATTGGAAACCAAATCCCCGGGGATCTGCAGCTGTTCTCAAACAGCACTGCAGTTCTCCTTCCTCTCTGCATGGATGATGACTCCATGCTCAGACCCTGTTTCCAGTGTTTTCCCCCACCTCACCTCACTTCTAAAGAAATTTGGTTAAAAACTGCATGGTTTAAAAACTTTAAAACAAACCTGTAACAGTTAAGTCATCTAAAGGAATGATAATTAACACAAGGTACTTTTAGTGGTGGGTTGAATGTGACACTTGCCGAATTGCAAGATGGGGTTTCTGTTCCTGAGGGAGTGATGACCATTCAGTAGTTGTGCAAGGTGATTTGGGGCTCCCATTTTAATTCTTCCTGACTTAATGTTACAGTGGTCAGCTGACAGCTCTGAGAAATGCTCATTTATCACTTTGTTCATGGGGAAAAGTGTTTGGTTCTGTTACCTGTGTAAATCCATGAGCATTCAAAGGGGAAGTACCATGCTTTAAAATAATTTCTGGTTATTTTACCCAGGATTAAAAAGAGCAAGGAAGAGTTCTGTAAGTCTTTAAATGAATGTGGCTTTAAAAATAGTGTTGGGCACCGTGACAGAACCATTTGGCTTGGATGTTGGTTGTGCTACAGAAGCTTTCCAGGCACAAGGATGCAACATGTAAGACCCACTTAAAAATTATTTCCAATCTTTCTCAAGAAAATTTTTTTCTTTTTAGGTATAATTATATTGTGCACCTGCTACCATTGCATGTCAAGGTTGTGCAATGAGGAGACTGAAGAAGGGTATTCTCTCTGTGGCAGGAGCTCTTGCTCACCCCAAGAGCAGGGAGACTGGCCCACCCCCAGAGTTACAGTCAGCACCTCCATCAGCTCCCCCTTCCTGTGGCAGGAGCAACTCCCAGCCCCTCTCCTTCACAGCCACGGTGTGTGCCTGCTCTGGGGCCATGGGTGCCACGAAGGGTGACAGTCACACACTTCCCCCACCACGCTGAAAATCCATGTGATGGCTCAGAAACTCGGCTTCATTCACACCACTTGAATTTCACACTGCTGCACTGAATGGATTTGATTGCAGTCTGGAGGCTCTAAATTTGGACTGTTACATACTCTTATAGAGGAGAGCTGGGCAAGAGATACAGAAACGAGAATCTGAATGAGCTTAATCGTTTAATTTCTCTCATCCTGCTTCTTATGCTGTTTTTCCCCTCTGCTGGCATTCTATGAAGCAGTTTGGAGTAGTTACTCAAAGGTGTAAGAGAGTGAACCCAAGATGCAGTTTTGGCCTGTTACTGGACAGGCAGGGAGCAGAAAGGAGAGGCAGAAGAAAGGTCTCCACTTCCCACTGCATATTCATTCCCTGGGAAGCAGAAAAGCAGCCGAAAGCAAACAATGTGAGGATAAATGAAAAGACAAGTTAGACAAAAGGAAGGGGAAAAATTTTCACTGCAGCAATGATATTTTGCTTCACTGACAGTCTAGAAGCAGAGGCATGCTACAGAGAAGACTGAAGTGCAGCTGGGCTGCAGAGAAATGTTCTAATGCCATTTGCCTGCAATATGGCAGGGGTTATCCTGCATTAAAAGCTGTCAGAGGGATGTGACCTCCTGTATTGCTGGGTAATGGCCACATGACACGGCTCTAACAAAATATTTCAAGTTGCAGAGCTGTGCAGGATAACAAACTTTGCTGTGCTGCCCGTCTAGAAGAGAAACGGGCTTCTCCTTTCCATGAGAGGTAGCTGATGTCTCAGTGAAATTGCAGGTTGAAAAATAAGGGACATCCACCAGGATATATTCCTGAAGAAAGAGTAGATGGGAAATTGAGGCTGGGAATCTCTTTTGCCTGGCAACAGAGCCCCAGATCTGTGCCCAACAGGGTTTTGAGCAGTATCACCAAGTCTTTGGGTACCAGAGAGCAAATGGGATGCTCAGGCATCAACACATGAGGCTCTGAGGCAAGTGTTGCCATCCTCCTCTGACAGTGCTCGGCGATTGCCTCAGTGCTGATGTAAGTGGTGATCATATTTAGCTTTTACACAGCTTAGCTCTGAAATGGTGTTAGAGCCAGTTTACAGAGACAGACACCAACATCAAAATTCCTCTTCAGAAGATTGAGAAATTGGGCATGAAAAAACAATTTGCCTATCATCCCTTATCAGCCTAATAATAAAAGCAGGGTTTGGAGGCTTAACATTTCTGAGGTGAGTCCTTTTCCATCAGCCTTTTAAAAATAGAAGGGTCTCAGTGTCTTTAAGTTCCTCCACACTGGCAGCTTCACATTAACCTCTTGAGGAGAGGAAGCATGTGTGTTTCTTGGTAAACCATTAGTGGCACTGCTGCTGCACTGCTTGGTGAGCTGTGTGATGGCAAATCTGAGGGCTTCAAGGGCTTTCTCAAAACAGTAAACAGCTACAAAAAGTGGAATTAGTTGTCACTGATATGGGAATAACAGCTCTGAATGGGGTGGGTTTGTGCAGGTGTGACCTGTGCTCTTTAATCACCTTAGGTCTTAACAATAAAGACCAGAAAATTGACCTTTAGTGATGTAGCTGTCTCCTGACAGAAGCGGAGTTGTAGCAGGATCGGCACCTGCCACTCGGTCCCTCAGTTGCCATGGTAACCCCCTAGGATGGGGTGCACTTCAGAAAAACGCAACTTCTGGGCTAAACTGTGGGCTGGAGGGTGGCAGATGGATGGGATTCAGCTGCCTCAGAGGGTGGTACTCCACTGCCAGACATTTAGATTTAGGAATCTACCCAGGTGGTCCATTTGGCACATCAGAAGCAAAATTTAATTTAAACCATCAATTTGTTCCCAGATTTTCTCAGGGAGCTGTGAAACATGCAGAGCTAGATGAATTCCCCTGTAATCCAAGCCTGCCTGAAAGCCTTGTGGATTGCCCTGAGCAAGGGACTCGATGAAGCCACAGCCCTTTCTCATGAGCAGCCAGCAGAGGCAGGGAGGGCTTCCCATTTTGCTGGGAAGTTGAGCTGTTTGGCTGCCTGACACATGCCCAGAGCCAAGGACTTGGGATCCAAACGCAGCTGCGAGCTGGAATTGATGTTACTGGAGTCACTGCACCCCTCTCAAAACACAGGCAGCGTATTTCCTTACAGAAATGTTTTGAAAACTGAATGTCCTTAGAATTTTCAGTTCGCAAAACAATTTGAAATGAAGCAAGGAGAGAAGAAACATCCTGTTCCAACATGGCACAGGACCATGTTTTAACAAGAACATTTCTTGTAAGGTTTTGTCAGCCAGCTGGAGTGCACAGGACCTGAGGATCTGGGAACCTCCTGGATCTGAGAGCAGAAATCTAAGAGCATAAAAACAAACAAACCAGCCAGCCAACCAAAATAACCAGCGCCACAGGTGTAGGAAAAGCCAGCTTAGTTCTTAACAGTTACTGCTATGGGTTGGAGAGTTTTGTGAACCACATTTATTGTGGTTCCTTTATCCTGTGTGCCTTGATAAGTTCTCTATAATAGATGTATTCTTAAATTAAATTAATTTTCCAAGATTGTTTTCAGAAACATGATATGCCTTGGTATCCAAAATCTATAAACAACTTGTGTGTGCCACTTTTCCCCACACTTCTCAGCCACCCTGTTGCTTTCCACATGCAGGATTTCTAAACTTTTCCTGATTGGCTGGTTTCTCAGGTTAAGTTCACTGGATAACAGATTCATCATCATTCAAAGGTAAAGAATTGATATCTGAAAATACTTTTGATGAACTAACTAGATTATGAACAATGCACTTCACACTTCCAAAAATGTAAATTAGTTTTAGGCTGAGAAACAAACATTTATTGCAGACAGATATTTCAATTCTTACTCAGATTTTCATTTTCTAAAGAAGAAATGAAACTTTTCCCATTCTTTTTTATTTTTTTCCTCCCAAAAGAAATTTGACATTTCTAATTATGACAGAGCAAAGCGAAATGAAAATCTATTTCAGGAGCTGATTCTTTCTGTAACAGTGCCTGGGCACTTCTGCCTCATCTCATTGCATTTGGGCTGTCAGATGAGCACAATAAATAACGTGTCCTCTAACCTCCGTTTTGTTGTTCTTTTTTTCTGCTGAAATAATTGTCAGTTCTAGTCTTTGCCTGCATGTCACTGAAAGAGTTGCTAAATGACAAGTATACAAGAGCCTTGGTTTAGCTGGAGATAATTTTATCTTCTCTCTTCTGACAAAAACCACATGAGCTAAATTTGGACACTATTTTCTTGCAGAAATATTATTTTGTTTATCTTTTTTTTATTTTTAATTTGTTCAACAGCCCCAGTTATTTACTTAAAAGTACTTATTCAAGAGAGACAATCAGTGTGGGGTTTCTTTTTAACCAAAGTATCTGACTGTTCTACCAAGGAACATGATAAATGTTAGCAATTTCTAAAACAGTTTCCTGGCTTTACAAGAACATTAAAAACCCATCAGATTCAATTCACTTGCTGAAAAATTTAGACTATGGAGAAATTAATTCATTCTCCAGGGGAAAAAAAAAAAAATCTTTTTTGTTTACTTGGAGAAAAACATAATGAAACCTTTCAGATGACTCCTCTTCCATATGCTGTACTGGAATCGTATCAGCAGCTTCCACAGCATCCTCTGGATTTGCCAAGTGTTACCTGAAATTTCTCATCTCCAAACTGTGGTTTTAAGAATGCCAGCTCCAAAATGGTACAACCAGGAAAGGTCCCTTTGCTAATGAGAGAACACAGGAGAGGGCTGAGAAGGGAAGAATTAAAAGCAGCTGCTCCTCCAGGTGAGTGAACAAAAATGACCCCATAATGTGCAGCAGCACAGGGAGGCTTCTTAGTTCTCTACATAATTCACTGTGCATCACTTTGGGCTCTGCCATTGTGAACAACACATGGTCTTGTTATGGCCAAAAAAATGCAGTTACCAGCTGACAGATGCACTCCCATTGAAGCTTGTGGGTTTGAGCTGTAAGGGATGGTGGGTTTAAGATGTTTCCATTTATTCTGGGCTCCATTTCATCTGTTTGTGCATTATAACCTGAAAAGTCCAGGATAAATGTGCCAGGTCTTGTCATTTATCAACATCCTTGCTTGAGGGATGAGCACAGGGATCTTGTGTAGCTGCATCTGCAGATTCATTAATCTGCATTGAGTGTGTAGTAATCAAATTCTAGGCCTTTTTTTATAGATTAATGTTCAATCCTATAACCAATATATACATTGAAGGGAGCTCTTAAAAGCCAGCAGTTGAAATGAGAAATCAGTATTTCCATAGAAAGTGAAGAACACACCTGGCTTCTTATTATATAACACAGAGGAGAAAAAAAAAAAACCAAAACCAAAAATATACAACTCACTGTTTGCATGAGATAAGGTTTTTTGCTTAGTTCCACTTGAGAGATCATCAGCAGTATTTTTCTAGCCAGTGGGAAATTATGCAGCTTGATGTTTTTGCTAAACTGCCAGCTTTTAAAGGCACAGGATCAAAATCCCACACCTAATCAAAACAAATTTGGATCCCCATTTTTTAGTAATTTTTGTAAGTATGACTTGTTCATCTCTTGGGGCTAGTAGGAGACATTCTACTCTCTTGCATAAAAGGATCACTTGCCCTTATGCTCAGGGTACAGCATTTCACTAAATCACTGAGAAACTGCATGTTTATTTTTATTTTTAATAATCTCTAACTTCTACTTGCTATACAATGATTTGCTTATACATAATGATCTATGATCAAGGAAGATAAATTCCTAGACACCATTTTCTCACATACTTCTACATTTATTGAAACTCTTCTACCTCAGCACTGAGCAGACTGGAATTTTAATCCAAAGGGGGGGATTATATTTATCAGTCCATATTTTGATTGGTAAAGATGAATAATTATGGCCCTTTTCTACTAGGATGTTTACAATAGCTGAATTCAGGGTTGTTTTTCTTCTTCATGAGATGAGCTTGGTTGGTTCCTTCTGCTGTACAATGCATGTTTTTGGTACTGCATGCCTGTGTATTGTTTCTGGCCTGTTAAACATTGTCTACACAGAAAAGTCAGGGTTAAATATCGGTACTGCTGATCTGCACCGAGACATTCATGTGATACAAGACATTCAGAAGAGATATGCTGATATCAGCTGAATTCCTAATGCATTTTGGCTGTTGTACCATCAGTTTGGGGCCATGGTAGTAGCAGAAGCAGCAGTAAGCGGCAAATTGGTGTCCAAATTTAGTTTCCTAATGATTTCTTCTTGAAGAAAAAAACAATGAAACCCCAAACAAAACCTGTGCAAACAACAGTGGATAATTTGAGATAGTGTTTCATGTTCCTTTCTTAGGACTTCCTTCATCACTCCCAAGCAGTCGATGCATTTTCTTTCACAGGGTTACACTTCAGTCAGAAAGCATTTCAGCCCGTATCTTTGGAATCCTCATTCCCCTTGGTGAACAGCAATGTTTCTTCTCACTTTCTTTTGCTGTCTTTGCAGTAGCCACAAAGCCAAGACTTGCTGAGTGAAGACAGTTTCCAGGTCTGGTCTTTGACCAGACCCTCTGGAGCAGCCCCACTGCTGCCATCTGAGGTAACTCCTGTGCCATGAAATGTGGCCAGTGGAGCACCAAAAAATTACTTGTGATTTGTTTCCTTTTCTCATTCTTGTTTCCTGTGGCTTGGAAGGAAAACTTGAAGAGATGTTAGTGTTTTCCTATCTTGGGTATCAGTTTAAAGGATTTTAAAGCTTGAAGGTGCCAGGATAATCCTCTTGCTCCAGGCCACAGAATTTCTATTCAGTTTTTAGCCACTGGATCTTGCATGCATTTCTTTCTCAAATATAGACCCATGATGAATGAAAATCACATCTGTGCTGGAATGGTCTCACTGCAATATTTGAATGTTTTTTTTTTAATTTCAACCTTATGAAAGGGAGAAGTTGGTACTCTGAAGCTGGATGTGATCCCCTGTGATGATGACCATGAATTGGCACACCAATACAATTACCTTCCTATTTCCAAGGAGTAAAGGATCAGCTCTAGATTTTTATAGACAATTAGCTTTTAGAATTGCTCTTTCATTACTTGGATTGGATAATGCATGTTTTCTTGGGACAGCTGTAATAAGGTTTCAGAAGAAAATGGAATGAGATAATGCAATTATCACCCATGATTACTCCTTTTGTTCTTGTCTTAGTCAGCTCTTGGAGGGGGGAGGGCTTCTTGTTTAGTGTTTCATAAATTACCTCCTGTTGTAATGGTTTTAATTAATTTTATTAATCAAAGTGGTAGAGATGTCAGCAAGAAATAATTGTATTCCTACAGCAATGTATCAAGCACAGAGGATAGCTAATATGAACTGTGAGAGCCAAAGCTGGTACACCCTGATAGGTAAGGAAATGCACACTTAAAAATAATAATTAGGTACTGAAGGATGCAGATGAACACCAAGTTCACAGCAGGAGAAAAGCAAGACGAAGAACACATTTGGTTTATAGATATGTGCACATAATGACTTTGCATTTTATACATGGTGCTCTTGGGACACTCTTCAGTACCTGCAGCATTTGATTGAAGCTTTCAGCAACTGTACTCTCAGATGTCAGGAGTTTTACAAGTGCTGCCAAAAAGCTGGGTAATGGAAACGCTGTGGTCATGGCTGGCCAGTGAGAAAAGGCACCAGGTCACACCAAGACTTTTCAAGCTATTGCCAAAATCAGCTACATCAAGAGCAGGGTTTTCTGAGCCTGTTCAATGACTCTGAGCCAGCTGGTCACCTCCTCATCTTTGCTTTCAGTAAAATGGGTCCCCAGAGGCAACACACAGCTCTTTCAGTGTTACTAATGTTTTCTCCAGGAAAAATATTTTCATTCTTAGGAAGTCCCAATGGACTTTGCTTAAAATTTACAGAAATATTTTAATATAAAATTTTTATAATTCTTGGTTTCAAAATTATATCCTTTGTGTGTCTTGCTGTAGCTCCTAATAAATAGTATTTTCTGGAGGTTTGCATGTCTCATTTCTCTCCAGATGACTGAAGCTAGCAAGAGTTCATAAACCACAGGAAAGCAGACCTGAAGAACATTTAATAATACAAATTATCTTCTTCAAGAATAATTAGTGAAGAAAACATATTCTTGTTAGAAGCTGCAAAGATACTGAACAGCTTTGAATGAATTGGCAGCCAACTATGAGGTTAGCTGTGCAATACAAGAAAATAAACAGAATAGAAAGAAATTACTTTCTAATCCAGTTAAAATTACTTGGATCTGTTAATTACTGACAGGGTAAGAGCATTTAAAAAAAAAACAAAAACAGCAATACAATACATTAAGGCATCTTTTTCAAATTATGTTAGTCCTTCCAACCCAAACACTGGGAAAAGCGAGGTGGTTGTTTTGTTTGTTTTGATTTTTAATTTAAAGGAAAGAACTGATCCCCAGCATCACTGCCTTGAAGACATGAAACATGAAGGAATGCCAAGAAAGTCATGATTATCTAGCCTTTTACCCTTGTTTGTTTGTTTCTTAAGAAGTTAGCAAATTCTGTTATACTGAGCTTCTGAGACAGTGAAACTGAAAATATTCTGTCCAAATTAAATCTGGGTAAAAGTAACACTTTGTGATTAACTTAGTAATAAACAAGGTTTACTTAATTGTATTTAGTGTGATTCAATACAATGTACTTCAATATTTCCTGTAATTAACTACTTTTGAGAAAGAAACCTGTCTTGGTTAATTGCAAAAATATTTGCAAACCTTAGCGCAAATGGAATAAAACTTTCTGTGACTTTATTTTAATATAACATCCTACCCACCAAGGTACTTCATATAATACAACCCTCAGATTTGGAAATCTTCTTTGTCTTTGCCTAAACAAGGAGAAATCAAGTTCTGGATGATTTTGGGGACTTAATCTGGGAGAAAGGTGGGGCGAGAGAGTTGGGCAAGAGGCATACAGGCTTGTGTAAAGAAAGTCTGGGCAAGGGAGAAAGGAGTGCACAAGGGTTGTGCCTGTGGGAGAGGGAAGCTGTGTGCTTAAGGCAGAAGGAATTCAAATGTATTTTTAGTTGAAATTAGAGCCACCTTTCTAAGTCTATGGCCAAATTATCCAGGCTCCTCTTACGTGAGGCACCAACTATCCTGGGGACTTAACCCCATGGTGAGAAATGAGCCCAGCTAAAAAGCTCAGTCATGTATTGTTGAATTTCAGTGCTGCACGTGCAGGAGTTTTCTCTCGGTTTTACTATCTCCAGAAGATTCACCTAAACTTACAAAGATAATAGTAAAGCAGTGTTTTATTTCTAGATTTGCCAAAGTGAGGAGCTGCACGGGAATAGTGAGATTTCTGTGGGCTGGGAATGTCAGCTGGGAGCAAGGAGCCATTCTGATGTGACGCAGGGGAGCTATTTTGAGCATGAAAAAGCTGATAGCTGCGCAGTGAGTGGCAAGGATTTCACAGGGTGGCTGTGGGTGAGAATTCCCATGTGTGTGGAGCAGGCAGAATATTGTTAAGCTGACTGCAAACAGAATTTTGAAAAAGTTGCAGTCCTTTCAGAAGAAAGGACACACTAAAATAACTGGTAAAGTTGGGGGGCTGGGGTTTTGTTACCTCTGTGGGATTAGAGGATTTATTGCTCCGTAGGGGGTGAGGAGACAGAACCTTGCTGGGCACGGCTCCTTTTCTAACTCTAAATCAAAAGACTTTTTCAACCTGAATTTTCAGGGCTTGAGCCTATTACCTCTGAGAAAATCTGATTGTTCTCTGGTTTGCATGCAGACAGTACAAACTTTGCTCTCCTTGTACTGCACCCCAGTATCTCTCATTTTAGTCCAAGCTACCGGCTTTACATTATTACCAGATTCCTGCTATCAGCAGAAATAACAGCTACATCCCTGTGGTTCAAAAAGTGACAAGGCAGTTAATGGAAGAGTTGATTAAGTTTTACAGGCCTCCCAAAGCCAAATTATATCAGACTATATTCCACTCATACTGCAGACAGCTTGGGCTAATTAGCAGGAATTTTGGTATTCTGCTCACCTTTGCATTTTCTATATCCTACCAGATAAAAGTATCCAGGCTATGATAATAACACTTTTTAAAAACCCTTTTAAAATACATGTTTGGCTGAAGAGCTGAACTTTAGGAATGGCTGCTCTTCTACCCTTACTGCAGGTTTGCAGCCAGACACTCACCTCTGTCATGGAGCAGTTAATGGCTATAAATGATCTTGAGAAATATGAGAAGCAAGTAGGACTGACTGAAAAAAAAATCAAGAAGTTGCAAAAGTTTAAATTCATCAAGTTGTGAAGTGAATAGGATAAAAAGCCATCACTGATAGCCAGGCAAGCAAATGCTCAAGAAAGTGGCAGAACAATCAGGTGAAACAGCAACTGAAAACAGAATTGTCTCCTTTCATTTAGCAGTCACTGTTGGAGGGTGCTGCAGGAAAACCAGGACATGAGCTGTCAGAGAAGACGAGGTCCCACAAACTTGCCTGAGACATATGGAGACAGCTTCAGGAGACATGATCAATTTTGTTGTCATGGAGTCACCAGCTAATTTATTGCAAGTCGGAAAGGTAGAGTGTGAGGAAGGGCAATTTTTCCAAGATTAGAGAAGAAGAGCACTTGTAAGCAAAGAAAAAGAAGTGATTTAAAATCATGGAGAGAACATTAGGACATAGAAAGATAGAGGGATAGTTTAAGTGCGAAATGGATTACCTTCCCCTAAAGCTGTTGAAAAGACCAAGCTCTAAGCACAACTGACATATTTGTGGAAAACTGAATCTCCTGAAAGCTGGGAACAACATCTACCAGATCACAAATTACTACAAAAAGACTGCT
Organism: Parus major; assembly: GCF_001522545.3. Lineage (NCBI taxonomy): Eukaryota > Metazoa > Chordata > Aves > Passeriformes > Paridae > Parus > Parus major. Next base: position 109,845,281 of record NC_031768.1, read on the forward strand.
TTATGGGGTTTCAAGAATAGCAATTTTAGTGCAAATAAACACCTGACAGAAGCATATGGCCAGCAATGAGCAATGGCCTCTCCCCGTGCTCACTCACACAGGAGCTGGGCTCCAGGGCTGCTGGATGCAATAATGCACAGAAGAAAGGAAGGAAGAAAGGGGAAATAAATTTCTTTCATCAAACTAGGAAATTCAAATGTTCTCAAAAGTGATCTGTGCAAAATAGCTGTCAATTCCAACTGTTTGGGTACAATGTTTCTTTCCCTCTCAATTTCTTCCTCTCCTAGCTCCACTCAGCCTAATTACTGCAGGTATGAGCAGACATGGACTCAACTTCTCTATCCTCTTGTACCTTGCATTTGAGCTGGTGATCCCTGTTCCACTATTCTGTGGTGTTGGCTCATCACTTCTGACTGCCTGGTGTCCAGATGCAGAGTATTCCTGTCATCCCCCTCCTGGGAGTTTTGTCCAGGCTCTTCTCAGCCTTGCTGGGTCGATTATAGCATTTATTTTTATGAATAGCAGTGGTCTTCTGTGGGACTAGGAGAGGGAACTAAGATTCAAGCATTCAAGCAAGGGCTGAATGGCAGCTGTGTATCAGGAAGTCTGGTCATTGTCCCAGAGACTCCTGCAAGGCTCTGAGGAGGAGGAGATGCTGCTGCAGGTACCCTCAGCCCTCAGGGAAAGACATGTGGATCCAGGCAATATCCAGCATAAAAATTCCATTCCAATCCAAAACCAGAATGGGCCTTTTAACTGATTTTTAATCAGTGTGATTAAAACAAAAACCTACCAGGGTTTTCACACACACTTCCACCTCCTGAAATCCACCGGAACCAAAACCTTGCAGTGGAAGTTTAAGAGTTGTTTTGCAAGACCGTGGAGTCTGAAGGATTCCAGGGAACCACGCCCCAGACTTTTCAATGTTCCTTAGGTGTGCTGTGCTATTAACTGGAGGGCAATCTCATGAAGGTGGTAGAGAAATTGTTGCAGGGCAGGCTACATTTAGGAAAAATTTTGAATGAAACAGACTCCTCCATTTATCAGGACAACCATCAGAAGTTTAGCTTTTGAGATACATTTCTCCTGATCAGCCTTCAGCGGAACAGATATCTGTGGTAGAACACCACTTTATTTTCTTTTTCTTTTTTTTTTTTTTTTTAATCCCTACAGCCAAATAACTTTAGAAAAGGTGTTATTTTGATGGGTGTTTATTTAACAACTCATTTCATGGTGGAAACCCTTTAATATCAGATACTTCTGAGAGAACAGCCTCTTCCATCAGCCCAGTTCAGTCTGCAGAAAGACTCTTCCTTTTGATGAAAATTGTATTTCCTGGTTTTGATCTTGATCTGCTGCTAGTCCTTGATTAAAGTCCTTGGAAACTTACCTGGGTTCAAAAGACTAATTTTTATCAAGACTTTTAAGACAAAGGGGCTTTGAGGACATGAAGAAAATCATTTGCCTTCTTCTACTCCAATAAAAATCATGAGCCATTGTGTTTTATCTCTAAAACTCAGTATTAAAGAAAATAGGAAGTGGGTTTGGCCTGAAATACTTGCTTCTACTGGGCATGTATGTACCTATTTAGTCAAAGTGTGTTTGCATTTGTTCTCTTCCCTTTCTCCTTACAGTCTGTTACTCAATCCACTGGGCTAAAGTAAAATTTTTCATCTGTTGTGAAATAAAAGTCAGCGGCCAAAACGCTCTTTTGGCTCTTCTAGCATGTTTTGAAGCCTCCCATCATCATCAGAAAGGGTAAAATGAGTTTTTGATGATCCCTTGTTTCTTCTCTTGAACTTTTGCATGAATAACAACTACTCTGTCTTAAAAAAAGAAAAATAAATAAAATTTTGTTATGACACCGTGTAAGATACACTGGAGATGACTCATGAGCTTCTACTTCAGCATGACTATTGTTACATCTTGACCTCTAGTGCCTATTTTAATTTGAATTCCCTTACCTGCATGGTAAAAATCCTCTGTCTTGTCTAAAATCTTAAAAAAGTAGGATATTTCAGTGTGGTGAAAATGCATTATTTTCAGTGATGACAAGGCAAATAATACCACCCCTACCTAATCCTTTTCTATACTTGGTAGGGTTTGTTGGGAGTTACAGCCTGGAGTAGCTGTGCTCTGGGCAGGAGAAGATGAAAGTGAGAAATTGTCTTGTAAAAACACATGTCCCCGAGAGAAAATTTAAGGCAAAGAGGATTTTCAAAGTGTAAACAAATGTGTGAATCATTGCCAGTGGATGTTAAGCTTCATGACTGCTTTTTATTTCAATTTGCATAGTTGCACTTTCAGGCTGACATTAGGTGATGTACAATCTTTCTAAACTCTACATTTTCCTCCTATGGATAAGGCTTCATATCAGAGCATAGCTGATATATTTGTTTTAATAAATGTCTTTTTTACACTGGTTTTATACTGGCTGGAGTCAAGATCCTGGAGGATCAGAGAACTGACAGCAGAAGGACTGGAAGCTCTATGGACACCAAGCAGCGAATGCTTGCCCAATGCTCTCAACTACAAATAGCCTAAAAACCACAAATTATGCATTTTCACTTAATGCTGCAGGAGAGAAAGTAGCTTTTCAAACAGCTTTCCTTACCCAGTGCTGAAAGCCCTGCAGGCTGCCCAGGGTTTAATAATTGACTCTGTCTCTGTTGTGTTGATCGTGATGCTGGAATCTCTACACTGCCCTTTTCTCTATTGCTGAACACCTTGTTCTGCAGCCTGGAAAACAAAGAGGTAGAAGCAGCATTGTGAAAGGCAGAAAAGAGAGAAATAATTTATCTTTTCTTTTTTTTTTCAGTGAGACAATCAGAATCAGTTTCTATTTTCCCTGACACTTCACAAATTGCAAAATGGAGCCCTGAGCTTCTTTCCCCTTGCTCAGAGCTCTCGGGGTGCAGCGGAACGAGACTCACATGGTGCAGATGGGGATGCTCTCACCACATGCATGTTCAGTGTGTTGTTTTTCTTTTACAGACACCTATGAATAAAACCCTTTGTTGTCTCCACTGGTGGGAGGCACCCACGCCCCCAGCAATCCATCAGTGCAAGTCCAAGAGGTGTGTTTATAAGATGCTGGTGGCTGGAAGTCTCAGGGTGTGGATCGAGGCTGCTGATTTTAACTCTGGATGTGTTGGAGACTCTGCCTGCCCTGGGGCTGGGAGATATCTCCTGCTGCCTGGGGCTGATCAAGTGAGTTTCACAGCGGTGTGCATTGATAACAGCTGCACGTTGTCCTCCCTGTGCTGAGAGAAGATCCTTTGTTGCAGGAAGAAAAAATGCACTTCAGAAATACTGGAGAGGTTTCTTAGGTGCCAAATCCCTGAGCCTGTGAAACCCAGGGCTTTGCTACAGGTTTTAATCAACTCAGGGTTTATTCAACAAGAGGCATAAAGTATTTAAAAATTAGCCTTACTTTTCACTAGGACTCGAGGTCAAGTCTCTGTTAGCTCATACTTCTGGAAATGTCTCAGCCAGAGTTTGCATGTGCATTCCTCCATCAGAACAATATTAATCACACTCCTGCCATCTCAGGGTGCTGGAGTACCTCTGCGTTTCCCAAGAATTTATTTTTCTTTCTCTTCATGTTCTCCAAGTCCACACAGTATGGTGACCACCACAGGAATACCTAGCAAATTTACCACCTTCCTTTCTGAACACTGTGGGGCTGTAAAACACAGGCTGTGATTCAATACATGGCAGACCCACACTCCCTGTAAAACAAAACTTTGTTTACTCTTGATTTTTAGTTTTACTTTTCAACTCTGGTGGAAAAATCTTAAAGGTGACCAGTCAGAACTAAAGAAGTAGGAGGCAAGCAAATAGCATTTCTCACCTGAAGAATTTTCGCACTTGACAAGTTTTGAAATTTGGAGGCAAAATGTCTACTATGTTTGCCCTCAAATTGCTTACACATCAGCAAATGTGTAGTGTTTATTTCCACCATGTATATTATATATATATATATATACATATATATATATGTATCTATATATCTGTATCTCTTTCTCTCTATATATATCACTCCTGCTAGCACTGGTGACAGATGAAGGCCATTGCTGAGTTGCTAAGAATGCCTTGTGCTAAGGTGATCAGATTAAAAGTGAAAAAAAAAAATGTGGGCTGTAAGAAGCCTCCTCCCCTTCTTAACATGTGCTGCAGAGTGATGCCACCTGCATCAGGTCACAGATGTCAGTGCAGATGGTGTGTCACCTTATGTAACCTGGCAGGGGCCATACAATACTAGGACACGGTGTCTGGGTCAGGTTATACAACTGTGGAGGATGTGTTTGAGCCTGATGGCACAAGCCAGCATCTGGGCTGGGGCCTCTGTCACCCTACGTGCAACGTGAATTACAGGGACTCGGAGAAACCAGGACCTCTTCCAGTGAAGAGATTAAAATAGGTAAGGTCTCCAATACAAAAAACGTCAAGTAAATAAGGATGAAAACAAAGCACAAAGAATGGCAGTCAGAGGTGGTGGCAGCAGCACGTTCAGGACGAGTACAAGGCAGCAGGTGTTCATCCCTGCACTGGCTGTGGAGCTCCTATGGATGCTGCTGCTGCTGCTCCAGGCTGTGGCCAGGAACACCATTCCAGACTCCTCCTACTGTGTACTCTATTCTAAAACATCCTTAATGTACATTAAGTAAATAGGCTATTCCCAATACTAAATTATTTGGGGAGAGCGTGTGTGTGCTCATTTCTTACTAATGAACACCTTTTTTCTAGTGGTCTCATTTCCATGAAGTCCGACTAAACTCCATTGGTTTCCCTACCTTTTTGTCACACTTTACAAAGCTGCTATCTTTATTTCAATTTTAAATTACTTCCAGTGGTCTCTCTGTAAAATACAGAGAGAACTACTGAAGGAGAGAAGATTACAGCCACCAGAGTCTGTTTTATTCTTGTACTAAGGGGCTGGAAGTCAGACTCTGTAAGGAACATCAGGGAAGCCACTGTGAAGAACAGCAGGCTGCTGGAGTTAGACTCGTGAAGCGGGAACCTTTTGGATCATCCCGGATATTTAGCCAGCCTCACAATCGCTATTTTTCTCCCCCGCTGTTGCTGCCCCCTTCGCTTTTTATCACCTTACACTTGCCGCTCACTGCCTTTCCGCCGCGCACCGTCCTGTTCCCGCGGCCGCGCTCCCTCAGGTGCGCTGCGGGGCCGCGCTCCGCTCCAGCGGGCTCACCCCGCGCTGCCACCAGCGGCGGCCATTTTCTCTCCTTCTCCCCTTCTCCAGCCCTTCTCGCCCCTCACCACCCTCCCCACCGGAGCCGCGGGCGGGACGGATCCTCCCCTCCGTCCTCATCCTCCGCTCCCGGAGGGAGCCCCGAGGCGCGGCGGCCGGCGGGGCTCCGGGTGCGGCGGCGGGCGCTGCCATCTCGCGGCCGCTCGGAGTGAACGGCCGCCATGTCGGCGCGGGAGGGACGCGCTCTCTGAGGGCGCTGCTGGGGGCGGTCGTGTGGAGACGGGTTTAGCCGTGTTTTACTGGAAGAGTGTTGGAAAATGCGGGATATGTGAAAATTTTCTTAGGAAGGGCTGCTCCTTGGTGTTTGACCTTTGTGTACTTTCAAGGCTGCTCGACGAGAAATGAGAGTTAATCCATGAAACAGAGCGGCCAACAAGCGTCAAGGGATGCGCAGGTGTTCGAAAGACAAATGAATTGTCGGTAGAATTGCCTTGCTTAGGTTTAGGGCTCGGCGTGTTTTAATGCTCTGAGATGTAGGGGGAGGTTAACAAAGCTCGGGAATAAGGATGTGCCCCTGAGAGCGGACACAGAATGCTGAATTTACTGGGCAGAACCCACAGGACAGGGAAAAAACCAATAAAGCCAACTCAGCAACTGGGATGAAATCAGCTCAAACTGGGTAAAAGATAATCCCGGTGGGGGCAGATAGTGACCACTGACTCACGTACCACTGACCCAAAAGTAGGGAAAGACTGAGCAGATGGACTAATTAGCATATGGACTAATTAGCATTGGAAGCGAGAGAATCATTAACCAAAAGAAAACAACGCTACTTAATAAGAGAACTATATAACTTGTAGCCAGTGAACACTAATTCCTTTGTTTGCTAGTATGCATAAATACTGAAAAGTTTTGATAGTGTGGGTGCTCAATTTGTGGAATACCTGAGAGTGGCCTGGTATTATTGTATAGCCCTGAAGTAAACACCAGTGTCTCTCTCAGTGTGTAATCATTGGTGTGTTGCACATCAGGTAGTGCATTTGATTTTTGTGGATAGAAAAGGGGTTTGTGAAATAGTGAGCAGTCCTGGGTTTTTTTCCCCTCAAAAATAAAAAGGGGGACAAAAGGAGAGTTTGTCTTGAGTCCTTTGTCGGTACCCAAGGGTGAGGAGGCAGAGCTGGGAGACCAGTCACTTTGGATTTCTCTGGGTGACTATTTTTGTCTTGCAGAAATCCATGTTGACACATTCCAGAATCCCCCTCAGCTTTTCCTGCACCTGAAGGCAATTACCAGATCAGGATTTCTGCAATGAAGGCATCACAGCAGGGTGATCTTTCAGTGCAGGTGCTCCATTTTGTTGGGGATCTCAGCTGTACTTCACATATCTTTTAAGGATGGAACATGCTGTAGCCAGCATACCTGTATTGGGTCTCCCAGCCCAGACATTTGTAGGGCATTATCTTTATATTAACAGGGAAACAAACAAGAGCACAACAGCTTCAGGAAGAGGTTCTTCTCCGTGAGCGTGGGTACCACACTGGAACAGCTTGCCCAGAGAAGCTGGGCTGATACCCTATCCCTGGAAGTGCTCAAGGCCAGGTTGGATGGGGTTTTGAAAACCTGTTCTAGTAGGAGGAGTCCCTGCCCATGGCAGGGGGGTTGGAACGAGATTATCTTTAAGGTCTCTATCAAAGCAAAGCATTCAGTGATTCTATGAGCAAATTTCCAACCAACCTTCTCTGCTGCTGTTCCATCACTTAGATTCTCTCTCCTTCAAGATTTTAGCATGAATTGTTCAGGTGTGTATTGATTTAGACCTACATTATTTTGTCTGCCACTAGGAAAACAGAGGATGTAAAGCCTTAGAAAACCCAAATACACTTACCTCCTCTTAAATCTCAAATGTATGTAAACTTAAATATATATTTACTTTAGACTACAATTCATTCAGTAAAAATTGGCTTCCCAGTTTGGAATGAGCACCTGCTCTGTGATGTTAACATATGTTTCTCTGGAAGATATCAATGGGAAAGAAAAGCCTGGAAAACAGCCACTGAGAGTTGTTCCTAATGGCTTTTGAAGCTGTTTTGCGACCTGTAGAGATCAGACTTTAATCAATAAATCTGTCTCTGTTTTCACTGTAAGATGAGAAAAGTTTGCAGTGCCAAAGATGAAAGGTACATTTTTTTCCTCTACTATTCAACAATTTTTTTTTTTCTCCTCATGTTCATTGGTGACAGAAAAGGAGCTTTGTAGAGATGCAATACATTTCATAAATTAATTCCCATTGGAGATATGTTGTTGACTCCTGGACAGCAAACAGGGAATGCTGGAGAAAACACTTAATAGACATCAGCTTGGCAGCAAGAAAAGAGTAAACACACTTGCTGAATTGTTTTGTTTTGGTCTGTGGGGGGAAATGAGCCAAAAGAACTTCAGGTAGCAGTTAGGATCTGACTGGTAAGCACTGGTGAGAGATTGTGCTGTTGGCTAGACTGCCAGGGAAATCAGGGGGAAAAAATAATCTCATGCAGTGTATATTTCTTTTGGGATTGAAACACGGTGTTGAGGCTATACATATGGCAAAGTAGCCTTCTTCTGGGGGATACACTGTGCTGCTGCAAACATGTGCTTTCTGAGAATTGCTCAGGCTTAAGGGTCAGCCCCTTGATCCTCCCTGTCTTGGGAGAGGCTAAAAAGTTGTTTTTTTTTAAAAAAAAATGCTACAGAAATAAAGAAACCAACTCTAGAAGCTGCTCCTGGGAAAAAATAGACATACATGCAGGAGTAGGGTAGTTGTATCCCATGCCTGTGGTCAGCATGAGGTGGCAGAAAAGCAAAATTTTCTGCCACTGAGGCTGTGAGAAGTGTAAATCTGGGAAAAATGTGGCTGCTTTTTTTGAAAAAGATCACCCTCAATATGCAGATATTCCTTAACCAGAGGCAGCAAAACTGATTGTTCTACTCTCGAGGTTGTTGTAGAAGCAAAGCAAAGAGATTTAGGGATGAAATTAATTCAATGATTGGTCTGTCCAGGGCAGAATGATGAAAGGGAAAGAATCCCTGATTTAGAGGCTCTGGAAATGGAGAATGAAAAGTGTTAGGGGTTTTTCTTTGTTTTTCTTGCCACTCTTTCAACCCAAATGTCTGATTCTACAAAAGAAGTGTGTAGCCAACACTGCTCCAGAGGAAAGAGAAGCCTGAGTTTTGTAAATTGAATGAAAAGCAGAAAAGACCCTTGTGCCATACAGAGTCACCTGTTCAAGCCTGGTATTTAGAGGCTGTTTTATATGGGAAAATATATACCTGTCTTTGGTGGATTATGGTCTTGTGAGGATCCCACACTATGGTTTTAAAACACTCCCTTGGATGGATAGGCAGTGGACAGAGACAATAAGGAACTGGACAAATCTCAGGAGTGGAATTTGGTCTCCAGTCTTTGGCCATTTTAGTGGAAACTGTCCAGCTCTGTTCTCAAAAGCTGCAAACTTTGTACAGGTCCCATGCCCTGTTTGTGACCAGATTCTTAGACACCCAAGGAGACCTCATATCACACAACATCTGTATTCAGGAAATTGTTTAGATGACCTTTACTTTTCAATGAACTACCCTTTACCTTAGTGAAGAATAACAGCTGGTTGTTCTGTAATGAGAAGAAAAGGCACTTGCTCTGTTCTGAGATCTGCAAACTGGAATCATAATTCCCAGTCTCTGCTTTCCTCCCACTTCATCCTGTTGGGAAATGTGAATGGATATCTTAATTCTGGAAACTTGGTTTGTCATTTGTGTTAATAAAAGCAGGACAAACTGTCCTTAATTCTAACACTGATTTTGTAAGTCACCATGATATAAATGGTAAGTGCTGTGCACTGAGTCTGTTACCATAGAAAAGCAGAATGCTGCCTATTCCTGTGCTGCTGTATTGCATTCACACTCTCAGAGCCATGGATGTGGTGAATATGCTTTCTGTGATTTGCTGGTTTGTTTTAAGAAGTGAGTGCCTCTTAGGAGACTTATTAATGTTTTCTTCGTTGTTTTTCATTCTCTGATTAGGAGAGTAAAAAAATACTTGCCATGTAAACCTACACTCCCCATTCCACATGGCATCTGTTCTCACTGCAGCTAATTTACAGATTGAAAAGTGCTAGTGTGCTGTGGTCTTTCCTCTCCATATGTTTAAAATGGCCTTTAGGTGGGATCAGATTTTATGCATTTTATGCAAAATTCCAGCCTCTGAAGCATTTCTTCATCCCTGGTATTCTTCTGTTCTTGTTTCTATAGTAGCTGTTGTCAATCTGCTTTGCTCTGTGATCTGTGGTGGAGAGGGGGTCTGTAGCTCCAGATTGCAGTTACCAGAAGGGATGTTTCAGTTTGCTGACTAAAAGAAGGCATCTCATTTTCTGAAACCAGGTGGTGTAATCACCTTTGCTTCTTTTCTGTGCTTGCTTGTTTGCAAACTGTTCCAATGAGCTGATGCACTGTTACCATGTGCTGAGTTTTGTCCCAGGAAGATAAGCATGGCAAACTTTTGATAGGCTACAGATAATGTTAAAGAAATAATTTTACTGATAGCAAAGAGACAGTGCTCTGTGTTTAAACACAAGAACTGATCAGCAGCTTGCCCAATACAAGCGAAGTGTATTGTCTTGTTTTTATTCTTCTCCAAAGAGGGATCTTTCTGGAATTTATTACTGACAAATGCTAGGGAGATTAACCTGTTTTCTTAATGGTAATTTATAATGATATTATAATCTGCTCTGTGTAATGCTCCCTTCCCCAGAGGAAATGAAAACAGATCTAACATGAAGAAGCCTTGTTGCTGTGGGTTTGCCCTCACTGATATTCACACCCATCAGTGGAAGTGTTTTTGATTCCCCTCTGCAGGAGAGGGCACCACTCCATGTGTGTGGGCTAGACGGTTTCTGGAAATACACTGTAGGATAGAGGAGTGGTGCTTAGTTTTTCAGTGTGCTTAGGCAAGGCCTCCCAAAGTATATTTATGACATTAGATGGGTGAAGGTGGTGGAATATGCAGCCCTTTCTCTATTTATTTAGTTAGTTAGTTATTAAATTTTTTTGTTTGACTAAAGCTGATTTTAGCAGGGATAGTCAAAGGAACATTCAGCATGTTTTGGAAATTCTCCATGGAGCCACCTTTTCGGCAGCACAGCTTAGTGGTAAAGTTGCTGCTACAGCCAGGAGTAATAAAGCAGTGGGGTGCTGATAGCTCAGTGAAACATCCTCTAATTTCCTGTGCCTCTGTTAGGGACTCCCCTCTCCTGGACAGAGGGACATCCATGTGCAGCTTGGCCAGGCACATGCCACTCATTCTGCACAGCCAGATCTCTGGAGCAGCACTTCTAAGCGCTCCCTTTTCTGCAAAGTAGGTTTTACTTATTTATTTTTAATGGGTTCCTGGGAGTTCCTTGAGGTCAGCACACAAAATCATCACGTTTCTACATTAGCATGACATGAGGTAACCACAAGTCCCCTACAGAGCTCTTGGTGGATAACCCTCAGCACCCAGAATATCCTCTCTCTCCCTATTCCATGTCTCCTGCTCAGTGGGGATAACAGCCAGTGGTTTCAGCTAAGGATTACATTAGCATCCAAAACATGGATTTCTCCACAGTCTCTGGAAACAATGGGAACTAGAATTAGCAGGGAAGACAGGATATAAATGTTATTCTTTTATAGCTGAGGAAAATGGTTGACTCTGATGGATGTGCAGGTAGCCAGACCTGCAGAAATGTGGTAATATCTTTATCAGACAGCCTGCAGTGTACTTTGCTTTTTATTTCATTTGCTGCTACTTTTGGGCCTGTGCTTGGGTGGGGAAAGAGGAGAATCCAAAGGCTCAGATTTTTTCTTCGATGTAATTTAATCAATGGGCTAATACTTTGATATGGGTAGGTGGGGTAACACTAGGGAACTTAACCAGACTGGCTCAGGAACTCATTTTTATCTCTACCTAGAATTAATTCTCATTAGAGTTACTGTTTTATTTTCCCTTTCCCACACAAATGATAGTTCAAATTAATGGAACTTGTTACAGGTTTTATTAAGTGCAGCTCATGTTTATCATGTCTGGAAACCCCACCCTCAGAATACACCAGAACCACTCTCTGACTGTCCCTGAGCCAGGCTGCAAATGATATTCCCTAAATTTTCTGAACAGGAAAGGATTCAGCTATTAAACAGCTGAATGGGAAGTGTTGAGAGCCTTTGATTTCAGGCCACCCAATTCAATCTAACAGTGGGAGTTAGCTGTCCATTGGTAACCTCCACCTGGAAATCACTTGCACCTGAGAATTATTTCTTGGCCCAGGTGAAGTTAGTTGGAAATCTCAGGGAGCTTCTGAGGATGTCCACACAACAGGATTATTGTCCCAGGGTGTGTGGGTGCTCATTGTCTCAGCAGACAATGGCCTTGATTTTATCCCTGGGTTTGTCTTACTTGGGAAGAAGCCTCCTCCTAGGAGACAAAAATTACACCTCCAGCTGTTAGACAGGGGTGAGGTATTTCCATTTCCTAAACATTCAGTCTCAAATCTCTGATTTTTAGATAAAGAAAAATAAATGTATGCTGTCACTTTTAATAACGACTGAACGTGTTGATGGCTTGAAAAAGATAAATTTGGCCATGTCAGCTAAGAAGATGTGTCCCCAGTATTGTCCAGTTTTAAGCCCCTAAGAAATCTTACCATAATTTTTGGCTGTCATGTGCAAGTTATTGCTTAAGCAGCATTTTGTTAATAAAATGTTTCATAATTCAACCTTCTGTTGAGCAAGTAAGGCAGGCTAAATGAAATAAAGATAGAATTAGGTTTGGTGGAAGGATACTGGATCTTAGATGTGCAGATGCCTTGTAAATTCAGGGTGAATTAAATAGCTGCAGAACTTAGTAAAAAGAAGAAGAAAAAGGAGAGGGGGAAATGTATATTTTTTGGTATTGGGGAATATAAAAAAAGGAGTTCCTTTTTAGTTTGGGCTTGTACTGTGATATTGTTCAGTTCAGAAGGAAGTGTGTGTGTGTACTGACAAAATGCTGGCAGCTGACGGAGCCAGATTTGATGTTAATGGTTGGGAACACAGGGCAATGTAGCCAGTTAACAAAAGAGCTTGATCTGTGCAGAAGATGATTTTGAGCAGATACACACATATATAGAAAGCAAGATTAATTTAGAGACCTTTGTCATTAAAGCAGATTTTTGTATGGTTTTGTGTGGGATTTAAGGGGGATTAAATGTTTGACATCACTTTGCCTGCACAGGCTATGTTGAAGAGGTTACCGAGCGGGTGGTGGAGAATTTAAAACCGCGCCTTTGCTGAAAGAGAGGCAGCAATGGATCAGAGGAAAGCAGCCTGGCCAAGCAAACTGCCCTACCTACCACAGTGCTGAAAGCAAGGTGCTTCTGGTTGGACAGCAGTTGCTGCAGGGATGTAGAGATGAGGGAATATTTATGATTTGCCAAAGTACGAGGGGAACTCGGCAAGGACATCAGAAGTGGGATGCCCCTGTCTTCTCTCTTCAGGGATGCCTCGCTTTGTGTGCATCTTTTGTCTGCTATGCTGTTTCTAAACGGTAAAAATTCTAAAAATAAGAAGTCAGCAAGGTGGATTGGGTGATCAGGTGCATTTCTCTTTTGGAAGAGATGGTCCTGGTCATGAAGCTTCTGTTCCTCACCTGCCTATGGCCAACAGCAGTGCTTCACAGTTCTCACAGTCAGCATCACCGTCTTCATCGTCGGCATCAAATGTCATTCTCAAGAAAACATAACAGGTAAGAAAGACTTTATCTGTCTCTGTTCATCTGGTAAACCTCATGCTGTCGGCCACCTTTCAACACACCCTTTTAGTTCACTGTCCTGTTTTTCCAGATTCTGGATTTATAGCATTGATAGGATGTTCCCACAACAGAAAGGGTGTATTAATTGATTAATTAATTTTTCCTAACCAGACCTTTCACACTGTCATTTTATGAAAGTCTCATAAATATCCAGTCATGTACCCACCCACACCCAGCTCTTTTACCTGCTGTGATACAAGGCTATCAGATTATTGCTGTGATGTTCCAAGTATTCTTGCCCTCTGACTCCCATCACAAGAAACAGAAATGCCTTCCAGAGTCCTATGCCAATGTTAAAAAGTGACTTCCATTACCCAAACAGCAGAGTAGCTACACTAGAAAGCTACAGGAGACTTTTTTGTGGCACTAAATGAGGTAAATGACACCTTATTTTTAATGATGACACAGCATGTTCCCTTTCTGGAATATATTTAATGCTTTTAGACATTGAAGATTGTCTCTGTTCTTGGCCTTTCAATCGAGTAGCTGGTTGAAAATGAATAATGATAGACAGGTTTTTACCTATAAATTTCTGGGCAAAGTGTGAGTGCTTTCCCCCAGGAAGGCAGCTCACATCTGCCACGTGAGGCCTCTCAACCTGTGTCCAGTTTAATCTCATACTATGTGAACAGACCAATGGCTGCCACTGATAATCCAAGAAAAATTCTTCTTTCTTGGGAATAACTAGCTCCATTTAAGGAAGGAGAAGGGATAAAACTGTTAGATTTTAAAATGTGCTTGACCCCCTACTAAAATGAGCAGGGGAGCTTGTAGTTTATTTCTACAATATTACATTTTGAAGAAAAGTATCATAACTGGCCTCCTCTGATGTGTTTAAGCTGTCTTTTTTTTCCCCCTGAAGTTGCATGCTTTGTGGCAGGTGTATAGCTGTTAACCTCCTGTATCACTTCTCATCATCCAGCAGTGAAATATCTCTGGAACCCTCCATGTCTTGATAAAATCCTGTTTAGCAATCCAAGGTAACAGATGACACAACACAGGTGCTCAGAGGTGCTGTATCACTTAAGAGTTCTGGGTTTCTGTCCTGAAAAGTTATGGGTCCAAGTTTGATGCAGGCCAAAAGCTCATGAAAAGAATGGCTGGCTATTCAGCAGGCTGTTTCAAACAGTCTGAGTTCTGCTGCACAATTATTTGTAATAACAAAGGGAAATAAACAAAACTAGCCCCAGTATCAGCGTAAGATTTCATCTGGTGTTTTAACAGTCTCAGGAATTAAATGGAATTTAATTAAGAATTAAATTAGTTAAGAATCAAATGGAAACAGAATAAAATACCTTATTAGTGGTAGTGGCAAGGAAGGTCTATTTTAAACTCAGCTGGTACTTTTATCTGTGGTAAGAGGGGAGCATATGCTGCTGTTGTTTGCATCTATCCTGTTCTGCCATGGCTGAGAGCAGTTGTTCCATCACTGACATAAAAAAATCACAAAGCCAGAGGGAGACCTGGTGGTAGGAGACAGGAAATTTTGTGGCATCCTGATGAACATCCTCTTGCAACACCAGTGTTAGCAAAGTGTCCTCTCCGTCGTCACAGATCTTTACTGGTACATGCAAATGGATCCACGTGACAATCCTGTGAGACAGGCACAAGTGTGTTACCAGAAAGGGAGAATAGGAACAAGGAGGAATTCATCTGCTGCTGCCTGGTGTGGCAGTTTTCTTTACATAAGGCAAGCTTTGGCTTCCCACATCCTCATTTCCAAGGTCCTGGTGATTTTGAACTGGGAAGAAGACTGCAAAATCTGAGCCACAGAGGATCCCAAAGCTTAACGGTAGCAAATCAGCTTTTCTCTGCAAAGGATCTGAATGTGTTTAATTTCTCTTTGTTTCATTCTCTGCTTTTGTTCTAAAGGCTGCATTATCCTCCAGTACATTGCATCAGGATCTGACTTTCCATCAGCATCTTTTTCTTTCTGGGCAACAATCTTTCAGCAGCACTAGGGTTATTAGGGACACAGCTGACAGATGGCCTTGGTTAAATGGGTGGCCTTTTAAAAAGAATCCCATGTGAAAATGTTACTTAACCTACAAGTTCCACTGTTTTAATAGAGTAACCCAGTTCTCCCTCCAAAGCTGTTTGTCTGCATTCTCCTGTAAAGAAGATTTTAAAGCATTAACCAAAAGTACATGAGAAAGCGATTATTCTCATGGTCCATTTCCTACAGCAAAGAACAAAACATTTGATTGTCAAAATATTAGGTTTTTTTGACAGTACATATTGCTGATGTTACTGAACAATTAGAAATGCATTTTCATGTGTACGAGAGAGAACTGTGCAATTTTGATTGTTTCATTTATCTGGGCTCCAAGGCTTGATTAATGTAGTAAAGCATTTCAGAGGTCACATTGCTGGATTACTCCACAGACTCTGACTGGAATAAGATTTCTGTAACTTCTACCTTTTGGATACCTTTAATTTAGTAGTACTGGAGTTTCTTGGGGACACAACACTGGAATGAAACTTACAGCCATGACAGCCAGGGTATTCTTTTCATAAAAGGCACCTTAGTAGTATTCTTCTAAACTTACCTAGTTTCATTCTGAATATGAAAGGATGGTAGGGGGAAAGGGACCTTTCTCTAGTTTCCTACAAGAACTTTTACCATATCATTAGCAGAGCTCTAAAACAGAGGAACAGCCAAGCAGAAACTTTCCAGGGATCTCTGTACTATACCTAGTTTATAACAAGGGCTTGCAAGCACAACCTTGGATGGATAAGGACAGGGCAAATAAGATATTTTCCCCTAATATTCACAGCTGTACCAAGTCACCAAATTTCCTCCAGCAACATCATTTGTTGGGTGTAATTTCTGCAGACCCAGTGATCTTCAGTGGATTTCTTTTCCATCAACTTGTCCGATTCCTCCTTGAACCAGCATAAACTTTTGATAGCCTGGAAAGTTAAAGACATCCAGATGGGACATGAACCACATCTATCCCACTCAGGCCATTGGTTTATGGAGCTATATTGATGGCATTAAGTGATTAAATGCTTTAGCCAAAAATGACCCAAGTACCCTTGAGCAGACCTTTAACTTTTCATTTGCTAATGGTTTTCAAGGCCAGGTGGGAGCAGCTAAATTTGTCTTTAAAAGCCTGATACATCTTTGTCCATTGTTAATTAATTCTGAATTAGCTGCTTTGGTTTTGTAGGCAATAACTAAATGCTCTTTGAGATCTCTGGCAAATACCAAGGTCCATGCAATAGTGTTGGGTAGGGAAGTGTCAAAACAGTATTTCTCATTCTTTTTCAGCCAAAAAGTTAGTGCTCCCTTTAATTAAATACAGAAGTACCAACAAGAGAGAATTTCCTATGTGATCTGAAACACTTCAAGTGCTTTTATGACCTCTTTTGGAACATAACTATAGATTGCCATTTAATTTACATAACCCTTGCCTGAAATACAGCTATGGAAAGCACAGCTATGAGTAGAAGCAGCAGTTTCTTGAGCATGTGCCTCACTGAGACCAATAAATTTTTATCATTGCCCAGATCTGCACCAATACCAGAGTTCTCTTCATTACTGCTGATGCAGATAGGTAAAAAGAGATTTCCTGTCCTTAGGTGCATCTGTCTTCTAAAGGTTTCACAAAAATTTCTTCACCAAAAGGGCTGTCAAGTCCTGGAACAGGCTGTCCATGGAGGGGATTGATTCACCAACCATTCCTAGAAGTGTTTAAAGGATGTGTAGGTGTGGCACTTAGGAACATGGTTTAGCATGTGGATTTGGCAGGGCTGGGTTAATGGTTGGACTCACTGATCTTAAAGGTCTTTTCCAACTTAAATCGTTCTGGAATTCTGTGTGGGCTTTTCCTCTCAATCACAACCTGACCTCTGCCATGAATGTGTAGAATCCATGGCTGTATTCAGATCCCTAGACCATGGTGTGCTGCTGAAAGCTGCACAATCAAGAGGCCATGGAAATATAATCTGGTTTTTTTTTTTGCTGTGCTTCTGTTGATGCCCTTTTCTGGTGTTAGAAAATTGAGAGCCAGACATGGTTGAGGGATAAGGGTTTTTTACCTTGATATTTTAGTAAGGATCCTTATTGGTGCACCAATTCCGAGGTGGAATGAGCCTCAATGCACACACAATAGATTGCTTATACAGTTTACAGACTTTACAAATTAGCATAAATAACAGGGATGTCCCAATGGGAGGCCTGGATGAATGGCATGATATTCCTCCATCTGGAGGCCAAATGTCTCATTTACAGGATATGTTCAAGAGAGGACCTTGGTTTCCCAAGAGAGTGTAGGGCTTTCCAGCCTCCTACTGTGGGGCATTTAGGATATTTGGTCTCCTGGCCTAACAGAATACCAGGACTAGGCTAAATTATCAGACTTAAGGAATTACAAGTATGCATGCTAATAGTACTGAAGCTACATAAGAGATATATAAAAGGTATATAAAAGAAAAGGCAGAAAAGTCATCTTGGCATCATTTTTTTTACTTTTAGAGACTAACAGGACTCTACTTTGTCTAGTCTTTACTCTGTATTACCCACAGTACTGGTTTACACAACTGGCCAACCCACAGGCTATTACACAGATTATAACTATAATTACAGCTATTATAAATGTGTGTATTACCCAGGCCCAGTTTGGTAACCATGAGGTGAGGGTGTGGAAGATATGGTCAGATTTCAAGGTGTTATTTCTGGAAACTACTTCATGTAAAATTTGAGTTCCAAATTTTATCCACATCCTTCTTAACTTTCCCACTTTCGTCTACATAAGAACAGCAAGTGGTAATGACAATAGCACATACACCTCTCTGTGCAGGAAGTATGAAATTGAGAGCTATCCTGTTCTGCATAACTGCACAGGACATACTGTCAAATTCCTCTTGTGAGGCTGAAATTGCGTTTGCAGTATGTTGCTCAATATGTTCAACAATGGCTGAGATGTTTAGTCACTCTCTCCAGCTCAACCACTCCGTAAGAGGAGGGAGAGTTCTGACTATATTATGGAAAAGTGTGGGATGCTCAATGAGGGGATTAAGAGATCTTTTCTTCCTCCCATTTGGTTTTTCAAGATGATCAAATATTGTTATATTCAGGACCACAGCCCCAAGGGCACAAGCCTGATCTTTATTCATGGGCAGGACTTTTCAGATCTTACCATCACATAGCCAGTACAACCCTGTCTCAAATGGTGGAGCCAGTCTCCACCCTGTCAATTTCACTTTTGCTACAACTTTTGGGCTGATTATTTCTCTGAAATTGGTTTTATGACCATATGAAGGAAGAATGGCCTTTCCTGTGGCCTTTACAACCACACACACATGCTATTAGGCTGCTTAGGGGTATAGGGGACAGAAGGGTGCTGTTAATTGGTTCCCACCTTTTGGTACATTACTCTTCCATTAAAATGCCAATCATTGGCCAGTGACCATCCCCATATAGAGGTGGTAACTGGGTACAGATCCAGCAATTGTTCTTATGAAGAACTTTGGACACATTTTGGACTACAGTCCTATGCAAATCATGGGGCCTGAGTCATGGTTACCAGCTGGGCAGATAACAGACATATAAAAAACAGTTTAAACCACATTCTCCTGATTTGTATCAGTCTCTGTCTTAATGGTTTTGGGAGAAGAAACTTCACTCTGGAGTAGTGGATCCACAGTCCTTTGCCAACAACCTTGACTGCAGTGCAGGTGGTCAGCAGAATTTGGAACAGTCCCTTTCACTTGGCTTGCAAGGTGTCACTGTCCCATCACTTGATACAGACCCCATCTCCAGGCTGGAATGGATGAGCAGGTGTGTGCAATGCTGTTGGCTTGGATAACAAGACGAATCTGGAGCTTCTGCAAAGTGGAACTCAGAGCCATTAAGTGCTTTTGCAGATCAGTTTTACCTTTCATGTGAATTTGTGAATTTCCCTGGGACATGTGGAACCTGATATGCCCTGCCATATAATATCTCATAGGGACTTATGTTGTCCCCCTGCTTTGGCTGTTTACAGACTCTTAGCAAGGCTTGAACTCATGTTATGGATGTCTCCTGACAAATCTTACAAATCTGGGTTTGGAGGGTTCCATTCATACCTTCAACTTGCCTGGGGCCTATATGGTATGTGCAGGTCCCATGTGAGTCCCAGAATCCTGCTAACTTCCCCAACTACTGTTGCAACAAAATGTGGTCTTTTATCTGATGACATTCCCAGAGCAATCCCAGACTTTGGAATTCTATGATTGAGCAAAGCTTTCATTACTTCTCTTGTGTTGGTGTGACAGGGGTAATCTTCAGGCCATCCACTGATGGAATCAACTAGGACCAGTATATATTTGCATCCCTCCTTGCGTGGCATCTCAGGAAAATTTATTTGCCAATAATTTCCCAAGAGATCTCCTGTCTCTGTTGCCCCTAACACACAACTCTTTTGCTCGTGGTGGGGTTGTTTTTACAACAGGTTTCTCACTTGCTTGTTATAGGTTGTACAATATCAATCATTCTTCTCCCTATTACTACTTTCTTCAGATGTTTTAAAAGATTTTCTGTTCCCCAGTGGGTACTCTCATGCTCTTGCTGGGCTGTTTCTTGAAGGAGCAAGGGTGGTACTACAACCTGTCCTGCTGGTGTAACAGCCCACCCACTTTCTTTGATCTCAGCCTAAAGAAATGGAATAAATTTGTGATCTCTCTGATTGTATTTTGGGATAAACTTGGATGAATCTATTCCTTTCTGTGAATGAAATAGAAGAACGTCCGTCTCCGTAACCCCTCTTGCTGCTTCATCAGCAAAGCCATTTCCCAGTTTGGGGGCTGTTTTCCCTTTGTGATGACCTCTGCAATGCATGTTGGCTACTTCCATGGGCTTCCAAATACTTTGCAGGGGTGCAAGAGTCTGTTCAGTGTGCTTAAGCTCATTACCTTGAGCAGTTAGCAAGCCACATTTCTTCCAAATGGCTTTATGGTTTAAAATCCCATAAGATCTCTTCCCAGTGGCTTATTAAGTAGAAAATTTCTGCCCTGGTAGCTTGTCTTTGCCTCTGTTGTCCAGGATAAGGTTTCCTCAGTCACAGACTTGCTTCTAGTGAGAAGTTGTAATAGATGAGTCAGTTCCAGCCTGCTTCTTCCACCGAGATCCTCGGAGCATCAAACAAGCGTTTTCCTTGGCACATCAGATGACAAGTAACCTCATGCTTCCCAACTGAATTAGCTGTGCCATGGCATTCTGAACATAATTCATCATTTTCCCCTCTCCTGGATCCCAAGCAGCAGAATTTCCTCATGTAGAACACTGCAGCTGTTCAGTTCTGCTGCCCATTCAACCCTGATGCAAGTTTGCTCTGTGGTGATTTTAATTCTCTGAAGCGTGGGCTTTCATTTTACCATCCACATGATTTTCATACTTAGAAAAACTGAAGCCTGTATTTGAAATGCCTTATGGACCTCTCATTGCCCTGGTAATTTGATTCAGACAGCACTGCCAGAGACATTCAAGAATACTCAGGTAAGTGAATTTGTTCAAGCCCAACAATTCTAAGTAGCCCAGCAGCCACCTCATCATTCCTGTAATGTAAAAGTAATTTCTTGGGCTTCTTTATTAAGAAAAAAAGCGGGGGAAGGAGAAAAATAAGTAAATAGAGGCATACACCTTATCCTAAGGTATTTCATACCTTGCCTTAAGCAGTGTTTGACTACAAGGCCAATCTTCAGAACACATTTCTATCATTCAGTCAAAAGTAATAATTAGAGTTGCTTGCAGCAAAGTCCCAGAGAATCACAGAAGGCATGAAAGAAATTCTATCTAGGGAGAGTCCCTTGCCTGTGGTAAAGCAGCTGTATCAAGTTATTCCTGCAAATAAATGTCTGACCTATTCTAAAAGAGCCTGAATGAAAGGAGTCTCAAAACCTGCCCAAGGGATACATTCCCATGTTTCACTGTTCTCACCATGAGAACACTTCTGTGAGAAATGTGTTCCTAATGTGTACAACAGAATATAAAATCATGGCATCATTTCATTCCAACCCCCTTGCCATGGGCAGGGACACTTTCCACTAGACCAGGTTTCTCTAAACCTCATCCAACCTGGCCTTGAACACTTCCAGGGATGGGCATCCACAGCTTCTCTGGGCAACCTGTGCCAGGGCCTCACCACCCTCACGGGAAATAATTTCTTCCTGATATCCAATCTAAACCTACTCTCTTTCCATTTAAAGCCAGTCTCCCTGCAAGTCCCTAGATCCAGGATTATCCTTTCTCAGTCCTAAAGAAATTACTGACTCATTTGAGCTCCTAGGAAAAAAAACTACATTTATAATAAAAGGAATAATTGTCTCTCTAGTATGGATAATGTATGAAGTGTTAAACCACGGGTATGTGGTGTTATTTCCAAGTTTGATTTGCAAGTGTTTATGTGAATAATAACTTCAAACAGCTCTATTCTCTTGTATAATGATAGCTACAATCTCTGAGGAGAACAGAAGAGGATCTAGTATTTCTTCCTCAGACTTCTTATAAATTTGGTGTTCTTCATGGACCTGGGCACTGCCCTCATACCTCATTTCCCAACCTGTCCCAATATATCTTTCTCCAGCTTTATTAGCACAGTTGTTACCCTTAGCATTTCAGATTCAGTTGTCCAGTATTCCCAGGTCCCTATTTCATTTGACTAGCACTGTGACTGTCAGGGTAGAAGAAATAAATTAAGTTTATAACTTTTTTTTTTTTTTTTTAAACATAGTAAACGAGAAATTAAAATGAGGAAACTTGACAGCACGAAGGTCCGACCACTTAAATCCGAGCAGCTTCTTCACATAGAGGACCATGACTTTGCACTGAGACCTGGATTTGGAGGTAAGCAGCACATGCCTGCACTGTGCTGGTTAAGAGTTTTTCCTCTCTCTGGAAGTTTACTTGAACTTTTTTTGAAGTTTGTCACTTCAAATGGAATGACAGATTTAATGGCAGCACACCTCAGTTGTTGCACTTCAGGAAACAGAGAAAGAAGAAATACAGAAATAGTCAAAGACAAGGAGTTTCTCTGTGTTTAGTATCTATAGGAGAACAGTTCAAATTATCTGCTTTACAGAACTAAGTAAAAAAGAGTATTGCATTAAGGTTCTTTGAGAACAGTGATTAAGGTTTCCCTGTAAACTCCACAGTCTAATAGCAATTAGCAAATTACTTAGTCATCAGATTTGTTTTGAGAGATTGAAATGATCCATCAGTTCCTAAATCTGTTTGCTGTGTACAAAATTAAAAAAAAACAAACAGCTACACACAGGCCTTCAGGTTATTATCATGTTGTTTCTGTCTTGTTGGGCACTATGATGATTATTTGTTCATTTAAGTAAATTGCATCTGGATCAAGGGAGTATTCAATGGGATGTTCACAGTTTGGATTCAATTTTGACTCTCCTTCATGGAAGGGAAAATGAGAAAGCTGCCCCACTAATAAGCTTTGTCTGAGCCTTTGCGTCACCAGTTCCCTTTTCATGATTCATGAAAACAGACTGAACTGCTCTGGATTATGATGAGGTCAAAATAAAATATATGAGGAACAATAATCAGTTGTGTAGACAAACAGACAGATTTGGGAGGCAAGCTGAAGTCTGGGGAGCTGCTCCTGTTGACACCAGCTGCTGGGATCTGGGGTCTGCTGATCACGCCAAGGGGGAAAATGGGTAAGGAAAACATCTTTGCAGGCACTGAGAGAATGGGAAAGGGTTTCTTGTTACCATAGAAATTATGTCAGACAGCAAAAATCGCCTGATTTTGAACAATAGTTGAGATACAGTCTGTTTCTTGGCAACAGAAATTCAGATTATCTCTTGCCTAATAGTGTCTTGTCTAATATCTGTTAATCTGGACATCTTCTTGTTACCTCACAAGGAATTTAAATTTTTGAGTGTGTCACCTCAGAAAGGAGAGGTAGCATTTCCATGAAAGCAGACAGCGGTTTGGGATGTCCTTTATCACTGGATCATCCCAGAACACAGTACTGTTGATGGACATAAAAGCAGCTTTGAGAACATACCCTGTGATCTGGCGATTGTAGTTTTCCACGGGCAGGGAGGATTTCTTACACCCAGGCTTTTTCTCCTTGTCTTTTTTTTTTTTTGTAGATGACTCGTCACAGAGCCCATTCAGTTCCTCTTGAAGCCAGCTGTAGTTTTTCCACTGACTTCACTGCACAGGCCTCTCACTCATCACATTGCCCTGGGTGTGATTTCAGCTGCACTCCTGTCTTTCAGAAATAGCTTTCAGCTGGAGTGTGCTTCTCCTCTGCTTCTCCTGTCACCCACATGCCACAGTAGCATGGGAAGCACCTTTTTCTTCAAACACTTCCAAATTTTCAGAACCCTCTTAATATGTGGAATGTGAATCTCTCTTAGACTGAAACAGATCCACTGGCATTTTTACAGCACAGAGTGAAAAAAGTCACAGTGAAATGAGAGTCAATCCCAAATTTATAGTCCAGAGTCCCTGTTTTACCGTTGATTTCAGTGGTATTGCAGTAGTAAGGAATGGTTTGGCATTCATAAGGCAGCAGCAGAAATTTAACACACAATTGTGACCTCATCAGTGGACAAATTTATCTACTGAAACATGAATCTGAATAACATCCTTGGGATTATTGTATAACAGCAGACATGGGGTGTGGGTTTCTCTGAAGAACACTGATGATTAAGTGCAGCAGAAGGAAGCTTACCTAGAGGAGAGGGAGAAATTGGAGATACCATTGCTACAGTCATTGCCACAGCAGTTACAACATAACCCTGAGCTACATCCAAACTTACTGCACCATGGCTTTGTGCAGTTAACACAGGTGAAATTTTGGGTTTGTTTTCATCAAATTTAATGAAGCAGCTCTGTACTGTGACTCATAAAGGGCTTGTATCTGTCATGTGCCACATCACATGATTTACTCAGCTCAGCACAATGCATCAGTTTGCAAAACCAAAAAAAACAGATCAGGAAAGCTGGATGAAAAACAAGTATTTATTCTTTACTTGTAGAAGAGGCACAGGTTTTTTTCCCTCTTTCCTAAACCCCACTGTGATTTTCTGGGTATATCATGGAGTTGGAATGACAGATTTTGTTAATCTGGCTTCACTGTGCCCTTTGCCTGAGAAGGTCAATCACCCTTTGCACCAGTTTAAGAGAAAAGGCAGCTGTAAAATTCGTGTGGTTTTGAACCTGCTGGAGATTGCTCAGTTTAGGGAGCTCTGATACCTAAGTCTGCCTTGTTTGATTTCATCTAGCCCCATACATGCAATGTAAATGAGCAGACCACAGGACCCAGAGCTTACCAGTACTCTTAAGTTACAAGGGAGAAACAGGCTGAATTTGATTTGTAAACTGAGAAAACATGCACAGGTAAAAACCTGGGGGAAATGAATGTAGAACTGTTGGATACTGATGCTACTGGCTGCAGTGATACTGGAATAATGGTGGAGGTGAGAGATTAATTTTTTGACCAAACAAACACAACTCTGCTGCCATTTATTGAGTGTATTTTGGCATTCTTCTGTTGACTGTAGTGCCATTTCAGCTGCACAATCAGAATTTGACTTTCTAACTGTAGATTTTAAAATTCAGTCCTGACATTGTCTGTTTATTAGCAGATCAGAGATCAAAGCCAGAGAAACATGGAGCATTGAGATGAAGCAAACCCAGCAGGCTGCTGGCAAACTGATCCTACTCTTTAAAAATGTTACTTTGCAGCTCATGATATAGTGAGGTTAAGTGAGGCAAACCAACAATTCAGTATACCCAAACCTTAAAAATCTAAACTTGACATTGTTGCATTGTATTTACTCCCTAAACCAGGCTTCTTGAGTTGTTAATGGAAGTTGGTGGTGGTTTTTTCCTTTCCTAAAATTTTTGTTGTGGTTGCTCTTTGATTGTTGCCTTCTGTTTAATGTCATGGTGCTGTTTGGTTTGGAAGTGAGAAGGGAGCTTCTGGGAGTGGAGAAAAAGTAAGAAATGAAATTATGCTGCCAGCACTTCTTGGAAAGATTATCCCCAAGTTTTAAACACAGCAAGAAAGGGTGAGCACAGACAATGAATGAGACTTCTCAGCATATCTTGACTTGTAGCAGTTCAGATCTGAGGGCCACAATGCAGGCTGCCATAGCAGCCAAAACTCCATGTTGAGAGAGGTCTTAGAGCAGATCCTTAGAAATGCTTTAAATCTACTTCTTTTTCTGTTATACTTCTATTTATCTATATCATTTTATTTCCTGAACTATCTTATTTCAAAATACTGGCTGAAGTAACACATGATCTTGCATACATGTATAGTATATGTATTGTTTTCTCTTTTACATTGTGTCTTAAGGACCTGTAGTGTTCTACACTATAAGTGTGTTAGTTAAAGTTTTAAAATTGAGGATCTCTTCTTTTTCAAACAATATAGAAGATAAGAACATAAGCAAGCATTAGAAATGATGAAAATAATTTAGCAGCATTTACCTGGTCAAGAGGTAGCAGTCGTTCCTGAAAATTTGCATCTCAATCTGCAATTACCATGATCTTAATTCTGAATTTTCAGAGGATCAAAAATCCCATTATATCACTCCCCCTTTGTGCTTCCTCCCTCTTCAAAATAAATTAGTAACATTTACATTCATATAAGGTAAAAGTGGGGTGGGGGGAGGAAGAAAAGAAAATATCCAGTGAAATATGGCCCACTATATATTCAAAAAGGGCTGCAATTCTAACAGCTCTTTGCCACCAAGTTATTTACTTTTTTGCACCACAGCTCTCCCTGAAAGATGAGAAATGTCTTCTGATTGTGGTGAAGACTGACATGGATGAAAGTGGAATGGCCTTTTGTCATCTGTTACTGGAAGGAATGGCTGGGGGTCCAAGAGAGGAGGGGAGGGGAAATACTTGGATAATTTGCAAGACCTCTAATAGTCTTCCTCTGGATTTTTTTCTTTCACATTGCTTAATCTTCCATTCCAAGAGCTGGTTACTGCTCATACCAAACCATCTTCATTTCTTACATCTATAAGAAAGAAACTCAGTAGTAACAAGAAGAAAATACTGTTGCCAGTAATTCTTCTGTTCCTGTCATTGCCAGAGGAAAGTAAATAAATCCACAAAGCTTCAGCTCCCTTGAGCTTGTTTACATTTCTACCCAATTTTCTTCCTCTACAGGTTCACAGGCCTTTTTTAGAACAAAGCCCACCTACAGATCTTAATTCTCCCCTGGTCTCTGTCTCCTACTGGGAGTTTTCTCTAGACCTTCCTATTTTTTTCCAGCATACACTCTTACAAAGCCAATTGGGTACAGTTGTTTCTAAATTCAACATTTATCCCATCAATCTTCAGGTGCAATCTGTTGCATGCACAAAGGTCTGGCTATCATAAAAATATTATAGAATTCACTAAGCCAGTCATTATTACTGTAGATATTGATCCTAAAAATGCTAAAAGGATTGCCTTTTTACATAATATCCCTTCTAAAAAGGGTATTACAGAATTTGCCTGATGTACTATCTATTAATAAAATTCCATGCTCATCAAGGAATTCTTTTGCTATGCTTAAACCTTTAAAATAAAAGACTGGAAATGGCTTAAAACTGTCTGAAAACAATGCTGGTTTTTTCTGCTGAGGAGTAATTATCCTGAAAATCTGTGGAGCCTCCATTGTGAAAATCACTAATCCCTCTAAAATAATGATTTGTAGTGACCCTCCAGAAGCAACTGAAGCTGCTCAATTTAATAACAAAATCCTCTCTTCCATCCCCAGTTTTGTCAAACTGGGAAATAAAAACCACAGCTTTGCTCTGGTTGTTTTTTTTTGTTTTTTTTTAAAGTGAATTTGATGCTGTTGTCTGATGGTCAGACAGAGATTGAAATTCTCAGTCTAGCAGGGAGAAAGCTGTGGTGCAAACACAGAGGTGGATGAATTGCTTTCCTATTTGGCTGGTTTAGGAACCTTTTCAAATCTTACTGCAATTATGTTTTGTTTTTTTTTTCTAAAAGCATCCTCTTGTGACAAAACAAATCCAAGGGATGAAGAAATTACAGTTCCCAGCAGCCTGTTCCCAATAGCTAATTATCCCTGTTTCTAGTGGAATTGATTTTTAATCACACACAGAAATGTTCCCAAAAAACATGAAGGATTAGACCAGACTGAGGCCAATAGGTATCTTGTTGGGTGTGTCAGTCACAATGATACAGAAGTGCTCCAGATTAGAAAATTGAACAGCACAGTGATCAGGGCTACATATATGTGCAGTGTTTACTGTCTTTATTACCTGCTTACATTTGTTGCCAGAGTCAGAATAGGAAGGAAATATTTGCAGCTGCTCTGATCTGTTAGTAATGGGTAAGGGCTGGGGTAGGGGATGTGCTTTAATGATTCTCTGTGGTGAATGCTAGACTGGACATTGTTTTCTCACTAAGCATCATGAGTAAGTTTTTTTCCTTTCTTCAGACAGAGAAGAGAATCTCTTCTCAAGCACTCTGTTTCACATTTCTTGCATTTCTACCTAATCAGGAACAAATTTAATTGTAACAGTTCCCTTTTCATTCAATTCACTTTAGAATTGTTCACTATTTTTCTCCTGGCCATAGGTTTTGATTTCTTTTATGCTATTCATTGTCACCACCAACATATTTTTATAGTAGTTCCCAGTGCAGTACAAGCTGTCCTCTCAAATAATCAAATGTCTCTGTGTGTATTTATGGATAAGTGGCACTTTGGTTTGTGTTCATGCAACCAACATAACCATAAGCTGCCACTGATTTCTAGTTCTGTGATCAGTTCCTTTGTATCTGCCCAGAAGAGCTGAATTGTTGATGGAAATTATGTCCACACTGGAATAATGTTTGTTTGGGTAAGAAATTGTCTGTCATTTTTGAAATTCCAAAAAATAGTAGAACTGCTGTCATTAGACTTGGAGCAGCTGTCACTAAGAAAAGCCTTTTCCTCACTATGTGTGACACATGGCTTAGAAAGTCAGGTGTCTGATTCTTCGATATGATTTGTGCATAGCTCCTCATTTGCTTGAAGAATGTTGATGGGAGACATTTAACTTTATTTGCTTTAGGTTTGTCCTTGCCTCAGGAACTGATAAAACCTTTCTTGACATTGAGAGATGCTCCCCCTCTCCTCCTGTTCCACTCACATAATTCAACATAAAGTGTTGTTTGCATTTAAATGATGTGTGAAGCCTTTTGTGAACGATGCTCAACTCAGGTGTAAATTCCACAGTGACTTCTACTTTGGCTAAACCTGTGTTTAGTTTCCAAGATTTCAGTGGAATACAGAAAAGATGACTCGGCTCACTTTACAGCCAGGCACTTGTACCAGTGTTTGGTACAAGTTGCTATTTAGTGTTAGTAAACTATTTGTGTGTTGCAATCAAGACAAAGCAAGAAGTGGGCAAAACTAGTTTAGGAGAGGTATAAAATCTGTTTTTTTGTATGAAGGAGTCTGGCTAAATATATTCATTGATACTCGTGTGCATCAGCCTCTGGGGCAGCTGTCTTTTGCTGTCTCTATTCTTCATAAGAAGCAGCATTTTCCAACGTGCTGCTTGGTGTTTTACTAACAAACTTTGCTGTCTAGAGTCCTGAATCTTATTTTGGGCTTTGGCCAAGAGGCTGAGGGAGGCATTCCTCTCAGAGAGAGACGTGATTTCTGAGCCAAAGAGCCCAGCTCTTGTCAGTGCCTAAATATTTTCTGTTGTGCCCTACTAACTGAGCACATCTCACCTTGCTTTCCCATGCACAATGAATCTTTGTCTGTTCTGTGCAAGGACAGACTCCCCATTAAAAAAAGACAGGTCAAATCAAGAGATTACAGCCCCAGATTTAAAAATACCTCTAAAATACTTCAAGTTCTTTACTGGTAAGAACTGGAGGCAGCTGTGTAATCCTCGAAGGCTGCTATTTTAAGGATAATTCCAAAAAGGGACACAATACTGTAGCTGGTTATCACAAGAGTGATGTTCCTGGACTATTTTGGCTTGACAGAGCTAAAAGGAAAAGACAAGAAAAAGACAAATTAGAAAAGCTGTTGCTGTTCAGACTTCCTTGTATTCATGTTTTTAACTGGTTATTTGAAATGTGTACTTTAAAAATATTTTACCTGGCTGTTTTTGACAAAACTGATTGGAATCCCATGTACAGTAATTGCTACTGATTTTCATGCAAAATGCAGAATATTCTTGGGGTGGTGGTGTGTATGTTCATAAAGGCATGCTCCTCTCTTCCTCCCCTGTAAGGAAGTGATTAATCAATTAGTGGAATGACATAACCTATGTAGAACTAGATCCTCCACTCTAGATATTTCACACTGAAGAGAGTGGAAATAATTTCATATTTGGCTGTAATTTTTAATTGATTTGGAGTAACTTCATCCTAAAAATGCACTCAGTAAATATACAGCACAGTGACAGAACATGATTAATGTGTGTGCAGCTTTTCCCTTGTGAGGCAGTGAGCAAGCAGTGCTTTTTCAGAAACAGCTATACCAAACCTAAAACAGTTCAGTAATTAAAGATAATAAAGAATCATAAGTATGTTGTTTGTGAATAAGCATTGGAAGTGGCAAGAAAGCTTTGCAATCTTTGATGTATTTTGTGTATTTACTCAGCTTTTTCCTGTGGTGGTTCTGAATTGCACTCGGAGGGGTTCATTAGCTGTGGCATCACAAGGACACTGTTGGACAAACTGCCATGCCAATAACAACTGCTCTGGCTGCAGAAAGATCACTGAATGTCTTGTGCTTTTGCTTAGCATCAGGTGTGACTTTGCTGCCTTTTATCATTCAGTGTTCTAAAGTGGAGAGAACTCAGTAAATGCTGGGATGGAGTACTCTCTGCATGCTGCTGATGTTGCACACTCTTCCCTTTTAAAATGGGGATTTTTGCTCCTCATCCCTCTTTCTGTTCCCATGCAGGGTCGCCAATACCTGTGGGCATTGATGTGCAGGTGGAGAGCATTGACAGCATATCTGAAGTTGACATGGTGAGTAGAACTGGGTAATAAAGGATTTCAGTAAAAATGCAAGAGGTTCAGAAACATCCAGATGGATGATAGAGAATACTGCAGTTAAAGAAAGCAAACCCTAAAGAGCACATCCTTGCCTTGAAGCATGCACTTAAAGTAGTAAATGTTGAATTTCTCCCTGGGCCAGAGGGACAGCTCAGAGTGGGCAGTGCTCTCATTTGAAAACTTCAGCTGTTCAATAAACACCCTGGGCTTCCACAGGAGTTCTCAGTACTCTGCACTTTGCATGATGAGGCTTCATGTCCTTTGCTTCTTTTGCCTATGCAAATCTGAATATTCCATAATTGTGGCATGGGTGGAGCTGTAACCATAACAAATGGAAAGAGAAACATCAGTTCCAGAAATGGTCCTGGGAAGGAGACATTGCAATTAGGGCCTGTGGTACTGGAATGCAGGCTGTTCATTCTTCAGTCCAAATTGTCACTAATATTGTCAATATGAACTCCTGCATTCCTTTACAAACCTACCCATACCATAAAATCATATTACTGGGCCATAAAATCCTATTACAGGGGAAGATCTAATACTCCCTTCACAGTATTCTTATCAGAAGCAATTCTTCTACTGAGATAGATGATGTCTGCTTAATAGTACACAATTTATGTAGGTGAACACAGAGCAGTAAGGTTGTGCAGAAGCTCACACTGGCCTTGCAGCATCCTCTCCATCTCTTCCCACATGTATATTTGAAATTGTGATGTTTCTCTAAATAGGATCATAAAATATTAGTAATATTTTATATTTACAGATATTGTAGTTACTGTAATTATTGTAAAATCTAATTGCTTGCTCTTACAATATTACATTGTTTCTTTATGATGTATTTAATGAATAAATATACTAATGAATAAATGAATAATGAATAAATATACTAATTTACCTCTTGTACAATCTTTGTACAAAATGTACAGATTTTTAAAATATTGACCAAGTGCTCATGAGGAACACAAATAAATCCCTTTGTAAAAGAACCTTAAAGGAACCACAGTCCATTCTTGGAAAAGGTTGTGAAGATTTCCAGAAGAAATGGTTTTTTCCATTTACCTGTAGTTGGTTTTAAAGCTTTTTTATCACTTCACAGCTGGCTCAGTCCAGACCACTGGAATATATAGAAGTTTTATCTAAGGATAAATGAAGTCTAAGCCTGAGACACCAGGGACAAGACAAACAACCAAAACCTCAGCAATATTCACATTCAAACTCAATGAGCGGTACTTGATTCCTCTTATTAATGATCTTTCAGATAATGTCCAAAGAAGAAATTGATTCTTTGCATAAATAATTTGTAGTGTTTTCTGTTGCACTTGACTAAAACAAGCATTGTCTCCTTCTATTTTTGATGAAACAAAGGACTTCACAATGACTTTGTATCTCAGACACTACTGGAAGGATGAGAGACTCTCATTCCGTAGCAACAAAAACAAAAGTATGACTTTCGACGGACGGCTGATAAAGAAGATCTGGGTACCTGATGTGTTTTTTGTGCACTCCAAAAGATCTTTCATCCATGATACAACTGTGGAAAACATCATGCTCCGGGTGTATCCTGATGGCAATGTCCTCTTCAGTCTGAGGTGAGGAAATACTCTTCCCTAAGAAAATCCATGACTGCAATTGTCATGTATTGGCTGTAATTGGAATTACTTGCAGGTAAGATTCTCATACTGACATTAATCTCCTGGCAGCAAATAATGGGGAACTGGTGACCAGTGTGCCAGTGGGAAAATAAATTTAGGATTGAAAACATATTTTTTTTCTATCATTCAGATACTGTTTCCTGTCAAAGGAGTTTATCAAGTGTTAATTCCTTGCCAGTGGCTCCAGTAGTATTGCTACTGAGTACAGTAAAGCCCACAATTATTAACAAAGAAAAAAACATGGTTATGGTTGTTTGTTTCTTTTCTCCTGAGTCTTTTAAAACTGTCTCAGCTATTTTCACCCTGCTTGCCAGTTAACATACCAGTGATACAAGCCAGGGCTCTAGAAAGGCATAGAGAACAGATTTTTGGTGCTGATACCAGCACTGTTGAGGGACTGGAAAGTGAAACAGCAATTCCAGAACTGGAATAGCAAGGTCATTAAGTGTGTCTCCCTTCCCTCTGCATGATACTGCTTTGCTTTATGAAGGAGATTTGGATGATGTGGCAGAAATAGTTTTAATGGAGGAATTTTCCCCCTAGGGTAAGGAACCTGAGGCCTCTGCATTGCAGAAATAGTTTGTTACTCATTAGCTCTGTTCACAGACGTGATGTTTCATTCAATCTGGACAGTTTGAAGATTTATGGAAGCATTTGAGATTTTGGCTGTGTAATAATTGTTTCAACAATTAACGAATTGATCTCCTCTGTCATGAGGACATGCAGAAATCCTCACAACAAAAACTGTACACCACTTTAAGGTAGTGTATGTTCAAGAGTCAGACTGACAATAAGGTACAAAGTGGTGAAGTGTGCTTTTTTTTTTTTTGCTGTATTAATTTCCAGCATTCTTGAGAAGGAGGGATCAGAGGAGCTGATCCCACCACTTAGGCTTATGTCAGTGATTCTCAGTGAGAAGTAGGATATATTCCTTAGGTGTGCCTTAAAACACCCTTTCTTGTATTACCAGTTTTACATGTAGTTAGTAAATTATATTCCTAATACTTACATGCAATAAATCTGCATATTTCACAGTTTTTCTTCAGTGCCTGGCATACAGGATTTTAATGAAACAAAGTGAAACAAAAGTCCAGATCTGTTGCTAAAATAATCTTCCCTTTCTTCTTTTTCCCCTGGTCTTTTAGTCAATAGCTGAAGGATGGAAACAACATCCGTATTTGGAAGTCCTACACATGTCCCGCTCTTATGATCTCATTTCAAGCCAGTAAAGTCTTATATTTGTGAAAATTCAGTTACAGGGTGGTTACTGATCACAAATTTTCAAAGGGCACTTGTATAACCAGTGTAACCCTCGCTGAAATTCCTGTAGGCTTCCATTTGGGCAAAGCCATCAAATGACATGCAAGCTGTGACAGGAAAGGAAAATTTGGAAGTATTTACCATATTCAAGTTGCTGCCCCTAGCAAGTTCAATTTTATTTGTTCTTTATTAAATACAAAGGGATATTTGTCCTCTAAACTTTTGTGTAAAAGCAGGTGGAATGCAAAATTGTCTTTGCCTAGATTTCCTTAAGCTTTCTGCAATATAAAGCAGTTCATTTAAGAGGAGAGTAAGCTTCTAGAAATTGCAGCCAATCTCTTTTTGCAATTAAATATTACAACCATTCTAGTTGGGAATAGAGCTCTTGGAATAATATTTGCTATAATCTGTAATATTATCTACTTCAGTCTATGAGAAATCAAGTCAAGAAATGTGAACACCCTTTGTTAATCTTCATAAGTGTAAACCTTCAAAGCAAAATGTGTGAAGGGCTAATGAAGGATCAGGCCAAATATAGAGTTTAAAAATCAAAGATAATGTATTTAATAATAAGGACTATTTATGTTTAAAAAAAAAAAAAAAGATCTCTCAATGATTTAGCTTTATTTCACCATCTTGTAGCTAATTGAGAAGCATCTAAAAGGGCAGAAAACCTCAATCAATAGGATTCTAAACAGCAGATTGGTTGGGGATCTCTCTAAGATGTGTGCACAGCAAAGAAAGTGTGAAATTTTAATTTTATTTCTGTTTTTGTCTTCCTTTCTGCAGAATAACAGTTTCTGCTATGTGCTTCATGGATTTTAGTAGGTTTCCTCTGGACACACAGAACTGTTCTTTAGAACTGGAAAGTTGTAAGTTTAATTCCTAATTGTTCTTCACATGTGCATTCTTACCAGCACTCCATCTTGTGCATAATACCTCTTTCACTTACTTTGATGTGTGACCTGAACCCTTCAGCATGTACATATTGGACTGTAAGCAATTTGGGATCTTTCCAGACCTCGGTGACCTTTGGGAATGTGGAAAAACCATGATGGACCCTACTTTGTTCCCACTGGGTGTTTATTCCAAGGCCTAAATCTAAACATCTGTCAAAAAGCACGAGGGTTTTTTCTGTGAGAAGAAAATGTGCAGGTTAAAAGTGAAATAAAATGTGAATCTTGTTGGAAAAATGAAAATGGGTGCTTGTGGTACTGTGAAGCATCTGCTTTTTCACCCCTGCCTCAGCTGTAAGCTTCTGGCAGGGCACAGGACTGGGCTGCACTTGGAGCAAGAGGGAGCATGGTCTTTTTCCATGCCAACTGACAAACTGGTGTGAAAAAACGTCCCTTTGGGGTTTTCCCAGATTGGTTGAGTGTTCTCCTCTCCCTAAGAAAGGAAAGAGGAAGTGATTTACTTTAGTAACTTTATAACTTCATTTTCTGCTTTCTCACAGATGCATACAATGAAGATGATCTGATGTTGTACTGGAAACATGGCAACAAGTCCCTGAGCACAGATGAGCACATTTCCCTCTCCCAGTTCTTCATTGAGGAATTCAGTGCTTCCAGTGGACTTGCTTTTTACAGCAGTACTGGTATAGTAAGCCCCTCTCCTTAGAGGAGAGAAGCACAGGATAAAACCATGGAGAATGTCTTTCACATTCAAATTCTTTGCTAATAAATGACAGTGGCTGCTGAGAGATCAGTTAAAATGAGGTCTTGTCAGTCTGGAGCCTTGGTTCTCTTTGCACTACCAATATAAAACCTTATTTTAGGAAAAAAGGGCCATAATAATACTTGTAACTTCATATTTGACATTAATAACCTGAAAAAATAATGCACAGCTAGCAAAAATGTGCTGTTATGAGCACTTGCAAAATCATGGTGCTTCTCTGAAAGCCATTGGAGTATTGAATTTACAGGAATCTTTATGTTCTGGCTATATAGAAAAGCATCAAAATGGAAATCCTAAAGGGTCAGATACTAGAAAGCAGACAGAAGGAATTCCAGTGTGTTTTATTGGTTAAAATATCCTCACTTTTGGGGCTGTGTAATGTCACTAAAAATCTGCTGACTGGAGGATTTTCATATGAGACTGTTTTATATTAGATCTGTTCAGGTCTAATTAATCATTTGCCTAATTTTCCTTGTTTATAAATAAAGTTGCAGGGAAAAAAACACTCTTAGTGTCAGTGCAACATAGTTTAAATTCAGGTTAATCTGCCCCAGACAGGTTTTTGTTTCTCCGTGTAGATCTTGCTCTGTACTTTCTGGCAAACTGCAGAGGCTTTAAGAGTTTATTGTAGTCTTGATTTCATGCAAGGTGGGGTTTGTTTTCTTTGTATTTTACATGAAATTATAAATTTTGAAACACTTCTCTATGTAAGTAGTCTAACTATAGTTTTTTTAACCAAAGAAAACAGCACTCTTGCTATTGTACTTTGCAGTGTGAGTCAATTCATTTCAGTTTGGTTATTGCCTTTTATATCAAAACAGATTAATAAAAGAGAAACTATTCCATTTAATATGATAAAGTGCACAACTCTTTGGAAAAAAGCCTTTAAGGAAAGCAGCAGACAGATTTATTTGATATACTTTATTTACAGGTTATTTTTGCATTCAAAAGAGGGCCATTCACGTTTTCGGTGGCTGCTACTGAATGCAGAAATCCCAGTTTAAATTATGATGCAGCCTAAGTGGTGAGGAATTCACAGCTTGATAAGGTTCTTCACCCTTATCTCCTGCTCCTGTATGAGCTAAGAACAGAGCTCCATCTTTCAAGAGCCACTGTCATGTGAGAGGAGGGTGAGTGATACCCTGCTAGGATAACTGTGACTTTCTGAGAGCTACATCAAATTTGTCCTTTTTCTAAGAAGGAGACTGGGATATTTTCCACCTAGGACTGGGTTCCAGGAACTCAGCTGGCTTCTTTCTGCCTTGCTATTCTCACCAAAAACACTCATGGCAAGCAAATGGAACTTTGTGCACCCTCACAATGCCTCTGCACCCAGGGCTTTGCAGCACCCTCACAGCATCTTTGACTTTGCAGAGTGTAACTGCTTTACACTTGACATGCAGAGCTTCTGATGGTGACCTTATTCAGCAGCATATAGGTGAAAGAGAAGACTTTTTTAAAGTCCCAGGGACCACTGGGAAGTACCTGAATAATGCTTCTAGCATATCTGGTAATCAGAATGCTGTCCTTTGTAGGCTTATACACTTGTCTTTGGCTTTGAGGTTTTGTTTTGCTCAGGAGGTTCCACTTTCTCTTGTGTTTTTGTTTCTTGTTGGAAGAAAATTTACCTTCTAAGTAAATAATAGTGGAGAACAAACAGCACCACTCTGATGGGAGTCATCATTCCCCAAAGCAGCTTTCTGCATTTCAGGTTCTGCATATCCCTTCCTGTGAATCTCAGTGAACAACACCTGTAGGTGTTTAGGCTTTTGGAGTTCCCACACCTCCAGAGGAGCAACAATTTAAATCCATTTTAGAGACAATAATCTTTGAAACAAAAAGCCTTCTCCACAACTGCAAACACAAGAGACCGTTTAATATTATTTGGGGTTCATTTTGCTATGTTCTTCTCTATAGAATCACTCGTTGTGATGGCAGGACTGCTCCAACACAGATTCACGGATGCCTCTGTCTGTCCTGGACCGGCAGATGCTCGGCAGCCACCCACTTTTGCCTTTTTACCTCCCTGTAAGGTGGTTTCCCTGCCGTGGCAGGAGGTACAGCACGGATGCAGTGCTGCACAGGCAGAACACGCCCCAAAATTCACTAGATGGCACCCTGTCCTCTGAAGTGAGTGCTGGGCCAGCAAGCAGGTGGCTCCCACCGAAAAATAAAAGGAAAGAAGGGCTGCTTCTTGTCATTTCAGAGAAGGCAGGGTGTTGGCATCACTGAACAATGTATCCTGTCTGTATTCTCCTGGCAGTTTCACTTCAAGTCTAATTAATTATTTCAGTTTCCCAACCCCAGTATTTTAGACATGCAACCGTGACCCTTCACTCCCATAAATGAGGGAGGATGGACAGTTTGTAAAGCACTGTGTAAAACTAAGGTGGTGGCAAGATTTCTGAGGCATTTACTGCTCCTGCTGTATGGATACACCACTCCTGCCAGAAGGAGGGGCCAGCAAACAGAGCTCACAAATAACACAGCTCTCTTCTCTTCTCCCCCACCTTTTTTTTTTCCCCAATAGGTTGGTACAATCGACTTTTTATCAACTTTGCACTCCGCAGACATATTTTCTTTTTTGTGCTACAATCCTATTTCCCAGCCATGCTGATGGTGATGCTGTCTTGGGTTTCCTTCTGGATTGATAGAAGAGCTGTTCCTGCCAGGGTGTCATTAGGTAAATTCTGTATATTCTTTGGGAAGTATAGAATTGAGAGGGGAGGGTTTGGAGTTACCTTAGCTTATTTACACAGGACATGAGCAAAAAGATCAGATAATTGCCTGAACAACACTGTTATTACCTCTGTTGTCATTACCTGTAGTCAGTCTCTGCATTTGGAAAGGGGATGTTTGTTCAGACTGGCTTTGCTATTTTTGGAAACAGCTCATGCACCACAAAAGCAAAAAGGGATGATTCTGCAGATTTCCTGATAGAATTTGACTTAATTGCAAAACCTGGGTTTTCCTTCCCTCTTCCCAGCAAAGCAACAGGTAGGAACAGGCAGTCAGATCCCTCCCCAAATCCATGGATCATTAGGTGAAGCCAAATCTATGCAAAAGCTCTGCAGCTCTTCTTTTTCTCAAGAAACATTCATAATCTTCCTACCAGCTTGGAAACAGTTTACCTGTGTGGCAATACCTTTCACTGTGGGACACCTTAGAAATGTTTGCTTTGTATGTTGTCAAATTTCTTAGACAAGAGAAAAAGACCTCATTTTTCTCTATATCAATCTAGAAAAAAATAGAACTGTAGCCACTGAGGTCCCTTTCTATTGGTACAGTCTAAAGCTATTAATACATGAGACATAAATCTACTTGTTAATCTGTAAACAAATCATGGTACCTCCTACCTACTTTTATTAATGCATCTATGAATTCCTTTTATTTAGAAGAAATTTAATTTCATCTTTAAAAAGAACTTTTTAATTCTCAGTAGGCAATTTTTAATGTTGTCAAGATGGTTTTGCTGATCATGTTCTTTATGTATGGATTTCTGCAGAAGGTTATGCATCAGGAGTTCCATGAATAAAGCACATTTCATTAGCATAATCATACATAATTTATAGGAAACCTTAACTACAAAGTTTAATAAGCCTAGCTCCTTAGCCTAGAGTATATATATATTAAATGAATTGATTTCCTCTTATATGGTGTATTTCAAACTCCATCCTTCAACCTAAAGAAGCTGCAGAGAGGTGGGGGGAAAATTATTGTATATTCCAGGACTTGAACGGGTGTAGAACTGGAGAAGGGCTGCAGAGACTCAGCTGACAGTGCTGTCTCACAGATATCAAGATGTTTTCACTTCTAGAGTTACACTGATTTCTTTAAAAGCAGAGCCTGAGTTGGGTGTTGTTTTTTTTTTTTTTCTCTGAGCTGGAGCAAACCAAAATGAGATTAATATCTGATGTAAGAGCAGAGATTGCAAAGATGAGGGTGAAATTCTGGTCATACTGAGGCAAACAATATTTTTTTCTTAGTTTCAGTCCTGTAGCATTTTTATGCTAGATTGTTTTTAGAGAGCCCTGGAGTTATGACAGGGACATACAGGCTGATATATGTTCTCAGTAAATACAATTTGAAAAGAGTTGTGAGGGAAAATTATTATTATTTAGCGATTTTCCTGGACAAGAAAATATGCGGTGGCAACCTTGGCTCTGGGAAGTGAAGGACAACCACAGACCTTTCACCTGTATGTGGCAGTGCCCAAAGCTGTCACAGAAATGTGTTCCTTATGCTGCTCAATGACCATTCTGAGCTGAGAGATGATTTAGTGCTCTCAGCATCGTGTGTGATGGGTCCTTCACGGTTCACTTCTCAGAGCCTGTGTGAGGAAGTTAAAGGGGGTGTCAATCACATGGCCTCACAAAGCTGTGCTGCCCAAGCAGTGGTGATGAGCTGAACAGAACCAGCTGGCCAGAACTGTGATAACCTCTCTTTTCTCTCTGGCAGGTATAACTACAGTGCTGACAATGTCGACCATCATGACAGGAGTAAGTGCCTCAATGCCTCAAGTGTCTTACATAAAGGCTGTGGATGTGTATTTATGGATCAGCTTCCTTTTTGTCTTCCTGTCAGTCATCGAGTATGCAGCAGTAAACTATCTCACCACAATTGAAGAGAGAAAACAACTCAAAAAAAGGGGCAAGGTACAACCCTCTGTGTTTTTTTACCTTCTGAAAGCATCATGGAAGCCATGGAGTAGTCCTTATACACCACTGTGATAACAGAACAGTAACAATCTCTGTCTCCACTCTGTATCTCACTTTTTTTTTCACTTGGGTGAAGGGAGACCAAGTGTCCTCCTCTCTGAGATCCTGAGAGGTTTGTGTTTCTCTCCCTTTTCTTGTGGCAGAGGTTAGGGATATTTTTTTGCCCCCTTTTTTCCCCCTCAGAGGAATATAACCTTCCTTCTATTTTCAAATACTTATCAGTCAATCTTCTGTCTCTGAAATAGACCTCAGCGTACCCTCATATGATATTCCTCCCTGTTTCCTGTTTCTTTTTTGTCCCAAGACCAGATGAATGACAAGGTCATTTTTATAAAAGCGTGCCTGAAGCAGAAATAGTCATAAGTTAAACATCTGCTTTCTGTGAAGCTCTCACTTAAAACCTTTGCTTGAAAAATATCCCCTCTGTAAACTCACTTGCTGGAATATCATGAGGGGAAGAACACAGAAAGGATGCATATGTTGCTCACATGATAGGATAACCCCATCAAAAACCTACTGCCAGAAATGTTTGCAGTCATTTCCCACAACTCCAGCAACACAGACCTACAGGAGAGAGTTTGATTCTTCTATTTCAGAAGCTGAGGCACAAATTGCCAGCCAGCAGCTGGCAGTAATCAGGCAGACAAGTGTGTTTTATGACATTTGATGACATTTCCTTGCTCATGTCCCGCTTGGGGGGCAGGCCCCACAGAGAGCCATACTGTGGGAAAGCCCTGTTCTCCACATGCTCTCCACAGAGAGAACAACACTGAGGGGAAAGCTTTCTTTATCTTCTGTTTTACTCATTTATGATTTGCCAAAATGGCTCCTGCTAGACACGGAGTAACTCTCCTTTGTTGCCAGGCTTCGGGAATGTACAGCATGGATGCAGTGCAAGCAATGGCTTTCGATGGCTGCTTCCATGACACGGATGTGGACATGGATCTGACTCCTTTCCCAGACCCCTGTGAGGAGAATGAGACCAGGGCAAGTCAAACCAACATCTCCAATGCAGACACACCTCGCTTGAAGAGGAAGAGATCTCTGAAGGGAAACGTGGGCAGGATTATTTTACAGAACAATCATGTTATTGACACATATTCCAGGATTATATTTCCCAGTGTATATATTGTGTTCAACTTTTTTTACTGGGGTTTGTACATATGAACTAAAATGCTTATAAACTAGAACTTATTGTGTGTATGAGGGTTGCATCATACTTCAAAAATAATGCAACAGCAGTAGAGGAAAAGGTTATGATTTTCCAAGAGACTTCTACATCAAACCTGGGCTGGTTTGGTCAGCAGCAAAACTCCTCATAAAAAACTCTCACGTGTCTGGGTTCTTTTCCAGCTGGACTATGCAGAGCTTCACTGGGGTGATCCATCCCATGCACAGGGGATGTGCTGCAGTAGCACAGGAGCTCACTAAGGGAGCCCTTTGTCAGGCCCCTGAACAGACAGCAGCTCCCACCTGAGGTATTGCCCTGTCTCTGTCTGCACTCCAACCCTTCCTCTTGAATCAGCCTCTCTGTTCTTCACCTGTGCTCCATTTTGGTCAGCAATTGGCACCAACCACTTTGGGATAGCTCCTGTCCTTGTTTCACTTCCTGCATTTCAGTTTGCCAGGGCAACCTATGTGCACCTCAGCAGCCTCTGCCCTGGGATGGGAACCAGGGGGAAAATGATGGCTCACCAGTGCAGTAGGGACCAGCAGGAAGCAGAAGGCCAGGCTGATGGGGCTTTGTAGATCATGCCTCAACAGCACTTCAGGAAAACCCTTCACCCTTCTCAGCTGTCCATGAATCTCCATGGGACCTCTGTTTTGAAGAATCTGGCTCACCAGTCCCTGAGGCAGCACAGGAGCAGCATCCCCAGCACAAGCTGTGTCCTTCACATGTCACCTCTGCCCCACCTTAACCTGCTGTAATCCCTTGCTTCCTGCAGAACCCTTTGGTTTAGAAACCCTTTGGTTTTAGACAACTTTGTCAAGAGAACAAACCAACCACGCCTTCAGTTCTTCTGTTTATGTTGCACGTGAACTTGGGGTTTTGCCTCCTTCCCTCTCCCTTTGGCTTTGGAGATTGAATGTTCCAGTGAGGAGAAGCTGCCTCTGCCCCTTACAGCAGTGATCCCCAGCACAGTTCCAGGAAAAAAAGGAAACAGCTGTGCCAAAAGAGACACATACAGGAAACCTGTCAGTCTCAGATGAATCCTTCATGGAAATATCCTTAGGTTCAGGCTAAGGAGGCTGAATTAAGGATGTTCAGGGATAAACACAGAAAGTTTTCACAACTCCAGGAAAAGAATCAAGATTACTTTTGTAACTTTCCCAAATAAGGAGCATTTTCCACTAAATTCTTTGGATCCATCTGTCATTTAATGAGCTGAGTTTATATTTACAAAGTCAGTTCAAAATTATCATTTGTGGTGGAAAAAGGTGTCACAAGGTAAATGCTTGGTCACTGCTTGGTCAAGTTTATTGGTCAAGAAAGTGGGAATAAAATTGGAAGCCTAAATCACTCTCTGGTTTCTTCATTTACTTTGTTTTATTTATTTATTTTTTTTTTTTTTCTTATTTATTTATTTTCTTGCTCTCATCTTGTTTGTTCAGAGCATGGTGATGTCTCAACTTTTTCAAAGAGCTTCATTGTCAGGCTCCCAGTTCCAGAGCTGGAGAAGCGGTGACACTGTGCGTGCTGAGTGACTGAAATCTCACCCAGTGAGTGGCACAGAGCGCTGCCAAACAAATGTGTCAGAGCTGAGACAGCTTTGATACTTTTCCAGGAAATCCTGTCATGGAAAGCAGAACCATACCAGGAATGACAATGCTGGGAATGCAAAGCGAAAGGACACACAGGCTTTGGCAACAGTAACAGCACACCAGACCTCAAGCCGAGCAGATGTATAGTGTAGCTGCATATAAAAACACACCATCACAGCCTTGTTCCTGCACTGCCAATATGGGGCATCCTGCACAGATGTTCCAGATTACCCAAGAAGATCCCATCTAGTTGCTCCAGATGTGTAATGTGTGTTCCAGACTTTTCCCATGAACAAATGTAACATCGTTTTCACATATTTTTTTTAATCTGCCCTACAAGAAGTATTTGTTGTGTAGCCAACAGTGAAGCCTCAGCCTCCAACAGAAAAAACACTCCAAATCATTTCCCTTTCCTCCCCTCTTTCAGATTGAAGCCATTCCCCCCTTGTCCTCTCACTACATGCTCTTGTAAATGATGATATTTAACTGCATACTTTTACAGCAAAGCTTAGCGTTTTTTATCTTCTTAATGGAGTGACAGGGATGATATCAGGATACATTATTCTTATTCAAAATCTATTGCTTGAACAAATAGTAAAAGATAACAATCAGTATTTCAACGAATGATTTCTTGTCTAGAGGGTGCTAGAGGGCTGGCTAAGCTCCCCTGACCCTCTGAAGTGTGTGTTAACTTCCTGACAGGTATGGTAATAAATACTTTCAGACAATTTGTCTCTGCAGATCAGCACGGAAGTCTTTAAAAAGGTATTCACGAGAATTTCCCGTTCCTGCCGGTTTTGCAGCCAGTCCCATGCGTGGGTTTTATATGCCACAACATTTACTGCGAGTTAAAGCACCACAGGCATTATGTAAATACATACTTGTGTGAGTGTTCATCCTGGTGGCACTCGGGCAGTGACGCTGAGGATACTTTGTGGATTTTTGGAGCAGAAATGACAGCTTGTCATGATTTCTCTGACTGGCTGAGGTGCAGGATGTGGCCTCGCTATTTTTATCACTATTCATCTGCTGCTGCACCCATCTGTAATAAGAAAACATCCTGTGGTTGTTAGCGTAGGTGATGCAAACTTTTATGTCCGGACAGTTTAATTCTTAAACGTTTTATAATTCTTCAAACTATCAGTACACAAGAATAAAGCTTTAGCAAAGCCTACCTAACATCTTTTTCTGATGTCATTAGCCAGTGTAAACGAAACCATTATCAGGCCTCTTTAGTAAAGGTAATTAAAAGTACTCCTGGAAGTTTTCATGTGCTCGGTAAGAATTCTGATGATTTCTTTGAAAGAGCCTCAGGGGGACTCTGGAACAGGATTTTGGTCCGGGAAAAGAAAAAAAAAGCTAAAGCCCAGACACTGTTGTGTGTACGAAGCAAAATTTAATCCTCTGAATAACTTCAGTGGAGATACCGTGGCGCTCCTGTTGGAATACACGCAGGAACAAGGCTGGAATAGCGCTGTATTTCCTTCTGGCCGCCCGGAAGCGTCTCCTCCCGAGGCACCCAGCGCGGCAGGCCCGCCTCCCGCTTCCTTCCAGCGGGCACCTCCTGCGGCCCGGCCCCGGCCCGGAGCGCTCCGGGCCTCCCTGCCGCCCGCAGGGTGAGTGCGGGGCTGCGGGAAGCGGAGGGGAAGGAAGGGGAAGGAAGCGGAGGGGAAGGAAGCGGAGGGGAAGGAAGGGGA
>NC_031768.1:109889580-109911274 GCF_001522545.3 Parus major
GAGATCCCAGCTGGAGAGGTGGTCCCAGCAGGGAAGGACAGGGACCTGTTGGAGCCAATCCAGAGGATGCCACCCAGATGCCCAGGATGCTTCCCAGCGCCTCTTCTGGGAAGACAGGCTGAGAGGGCTGAGCTGGTTCAGCGTGGAGAAGGGGAGGCTCTCCAGGGATATCTTTGCAGTAGTTAAATACTGTATGAGAGACAGAGAAAAGAATTTTTACCAGGGCCTGCAGCAACAGGACAAGGGGGAAAGATTTTACATTGTAAGAGGGTAGGGGATAATAAGAGTATAATTTAGATTGGATGTAAGGGAGGATTTTTTCTGGTGAGGCCCTGGCAGCTTGCCCAGGGAAGTTGTGGCTGCCCCATCCCTGGCAGTGTTCAAGGCTGGGCTGGATAAGGCTTTGACCAAATAGATGGAGTGGGAGATGTCCCTGCCCATGGCAGAGCCTTGTGCCAGGTGATCTCTTCCAACTCAAACCATTTGGTGGGTTTGCATTTGTAAATAACTAATAAAACACTACAGAGAAGCACGTGGTGTAAATGAAGCAGAGTTCTGTGAACAGTACATATGTGAATTTAACTTGATTAGATCAATCTGAGAGAGCTGAGAGGTTGAAATGACTGCTTTAGGTCTGGAATTCAAAACCATCAAATCAGAAATGGTTGCATTTGTGTTCCTGAGATTTGGGGAATGCCAGATTTAGATCCTAGTGCCAGCAGCATCTTCAGATCTTGCTGCCAACAAGGGACTAATTTTCAGTCCTTTAATTTTTTTATGCATCCCCTTGCCTCATGTAGAGCAGTGGCTTCTTGCTGCTGGGAATGTCCATCCTGCTGGGAAGGTGGTGATGTGAATTCCCTCCTGCAGGACT
Source organism: Parus major (assembly GCF_001522545.3). NCBI lineage: Eukaryota > Metazoa > Chordata > Aves > Passeriformes > Paridae > Parus > Parus major. The sequence continues at coordinate 109,890,455 of NC_031768.1, forward strand.
GAGGTGACCACAGGTTACTACTGAGGGACAGGCTGCCCCAGGAGCTGGGGGAGCAGCAGGGTGTCCTGCTGCACAGGAGAACTTAGTGCTGCCTGGAAATACCAGAACTGGGCTTTAGGTTTCAGGATAAGGGGTCTGTACAAGTAAAAGCATCTCAGTACATTGATAGCATTTGCTTTTGGGAGCAAAGCTGCCATTTTTACTGGGAAATGAAAGCATCAGCAGGTTCTTACTCCTCCTGGGTTGGCTTCTCAGACTGGCTCAGACGTGCCCAGAGTCAGTTTGGGTTGGCCAGCCCAGGAGGAGTCAGAACACTTGGCTGCCAGGCTGTGCTGCTCCAGGGCTTGGTGCTGGCTCATCCTCAGTTTGCTTAGCTCAGCTCCCCAGGCAGGCTTCTACTGCTGCTCTGGGGGAGGAGATGCTGGAGCAGACTCTTGGCAAGTCTGCCTGCACATGGTTTAGGCATACTGTTAACTCGATTTGGGCCTTAACTTTCCTGAGAACTTGGCACCCAAACCATTTGTGAATTAACTTTTTTATTCTCGCATAATTGTACACAACGTACTGTGGAAAAACAAAATAAATTATTTTCAGCTTTAAAATTAAATGTCTTTACTTATATGATGGAATTATTTTTATTCTACATAAACCACAAAGTTTGACAGCTTGGTAGAAATTAAAGTAGAATCTTGGTATTTTGGCTTTTAAACTGGTACATTTTACAAGTCTTAAGCTTGTAGATTTAGTAATTACATAGCATCAACAGAAAGGCCTAACAACATTCCTTCTTTTGTAAACTGTTACTGTTGAAGGAAGTGTAATGAGAATACAAGTTTTTGATCCTACCCCCTCTCTCCACCTCCTTCTGCCTGTTGCCACTCAATCTCTTAAAGCTGAGTTGGTGTTTTTTTCCCCCAATAATTTGCAGCTGTTGCTACAGAAGACCACTTGCTCACAGGTTCTTTGGGTGGGTGGGTTCCTGCATTGGTAAGGATCCATTGGGTCTCATCACATGTTCTTCAGTATAAACTCAGCTGTGGGATGTGAGCTCCTGCGAGGAATGGCTCCCAGCAGAGCCCTTTGGAGTTTGCTGAGGTTTGAGAGGGGATTGGAGGCCTTTGGGAGCAGTAAGTGAGCACCTGAAGCCACAGCTGTTCCCAGTATACTTTGATATCCCCCTGGATAAGGCAAGATCTGCTGCCCTGGGCCTATGACCTCTTGAGGTTGTGTTGCTGGCTGATTGTTTGGGGTCTCTCTCCTCTTGGACAGGAAGATGCCCAAGAAAGGAGGGAAGATTGCTGATGTGCCCAAGGAAGCACAGGCACAGTGTAAACGGCCCAAGTTGGATGCAGCTGGTTCTCCTTCCATCCTGAGTTTTGAGAGCCCAGACAGCCTCTTCAGGAGCCTGATCTCTCCCATTGAAGAAGAGGTGTTTTTCAGGGAGTACTGGGAGCAAAAGCCACTGCTTGTTCGGAGAAATGATGTCCTGGTGGCTGCTTACTACCAGTCCCTGTTCCAGCTGTCACACTTGAAGGAGCTGTGCAGCCAGGGCCTGTACTATGGACAAGATGTGAATGTCTGCAGGTGTGTGAATGGGAAAAAGAAGGTTTTAAATAAAGAAGGCAGAGTGAATTATGTGCAGCTGAAGAAGGATTTTGACCAGAAGAAGGCAACAATACAGTTTCATCAGCCTCAGAGATTTAAGGTGCGATTGTTTCATTGTTGTTAATGCTTGCTTTACAATCTGTAGCTTCTGTTGAGTGGCACCAGACATGGCTTTGTATCTGTGCCCAGGGGAGGTTGGCATTGATGACCTGCTGAAATCCTTGCATAAACTGTATTAAAACACAGTTTATACTTCTGCACTGCCCATCATGTTTCAGTGCTCTGCAGTAAGAGCAAAGTCAGATTCATGCTATAATGTTTTTCTGCAATGTTAAGTATTCTTTTTAAATGCATATAATTGATGACTGGGCATCTGTGCTTAAATTATCTCTTCTGCCTCGATTTTTCATTGTGCAAACAGGGCTTTTGTACCACTCCCCTTTAATCAAGAGTGAGGTGTGAAACCATGTCAAGTATTTCCAGGACACTCCACCATTCTTGCCAATGGATTAGCATTAAATTGCACCATGGAAGTGACCACCCCATTTTAGCTGAGTGTCCTCAGTCTCTGTGTATGGGAAGGAGACAGTGGTGCTGCACAGTTGTAAAGGACTTGGATACCTGTAGGTACTTTGATTTAGGCAGTCTTTTTTTTGTCCCAGGGTCTCAGCACAGTCCAATTGTGAGCCCAGATAAGAACCCAAATACGCAGTTGTTGGCATCTCCTGATGTCCAATTGTGAGCCCAGATAAGAACCCAAAATCTCAGTTGTTGGCATCTCCTGATGTTTCCCTGTCACATGTTGGGAATGGATGAGTAAAGTCTGTGCTTGAATATTCCCAAGCAATTGGATTCACTTGTAATAGGTGTCTAGCCTTTGTGTTATTCTCTCTGATGCAGGTGGGATGATGGGTGGTTTATTCTCTTTTGTTCAGCCTTGTTTTTCCCTGGCTTTGCAGCGTGAAGTTGATACAGGGAAGAGAGCAATCAGTGTTCTGTTGAGGCACCAGAATTTCTGGCTTACCCACAACTTCGATCATGGTAGATCTCCTTTGCTACTACAATACTTGTCTTGAGGAGAAACTGCTTCCCAGGCTGTGTGTTCCTGTGGGGATGTCACCATTCTTCACCAGTGAGGGACTTGTGGCAGCCAGGCTTGGCTGAGCTCTTCAGTAGTAACAGCTTTTATTTTTTTTTTTTTCTTTTTAATAGGAGGAGCTGTGGAAGATTCAGGAGAAGCTGGAGTGTTACTTTGGGTCTCTGGTGGGATCCAATGTTTACATCACCCCCCAGGGGTCTCAGGGCCTTCCCCCTCACTACGATGATGTTGAGGTAGGACAACACCACCTTGTCTGTGAGACCCTTTGTGGGCTCCTGGCAGTGGATGCCTCTGTGTGTGCTTCCACCTCTCCTCCACCATAAACAGTCTAGAAACAGTTCTGGTTTTCCACTGAAAACTTAGGGTAATTATTTGCAAGTGTTTCCTTATATGTAAAAGTCTACTAATAGTTATGGCTAAGTTTAAGTGACTGGAGAGGAACAGGATTTCCAAATTTGGGATAAAACAGATCACACTTCACAACTCTTCTCTCTGTTGTCTCTAAACAGAGTACAAGAACTTAGTTCAAGTGTAAATTTCTGCATTTAGATATCTAAAAGGTAATGTGAAAGGGGTTGTATTTGCCATGCTGTGGACTAGCTAAAAGCAGGGAAGGGGAAAACCTGTATTTGTCAGAAAAGCAACCTGTGCTACTATTTCTGTCCCTGGTTTCTGGCTTGGTTCCACAGACTTGGCAAGACAGAAGATAAATTAAAATACCTGATGAGTTGGATGTGTGAGGGGGAGCAGGGCTTCCTTAGGCCCCCCAAAACCTTTGGATTCCTGGTCTTTTTCAGGTGTTCATCCTTCAGCTGGAAGGAGAGAAGCACTGGAGACTCTACAAACCAACGGTGCCTTTGGCTCGGGAGTATAACGTTGAGCCAGAAGATAGGATTGGGAATCCCACACATGAATTCATATTAAAGGTATTTTAATTTAATTGCTCCAGGTGGTCTGGGCTGTGGCAGCAAGAAAAGTAACCATGCTTGGTGGGCTCTTAGAAGTCACTGATGTGACCAAGTTTAAGGACGGTAAGATTAAAATGGAATCAGATTTCATTCACTGTTGATTTGTGACCTTTCTCTTTGTGCTGGAGTTTATGGGATAAGCCATGAGTAAACTGATCTTTCCTTTGTGGAGGCAATTTCATGTGCTTTGCACTTCTTTCTTGTCTTGACTTCCTCAATCTGTATTATTTTCTGTGGGGATACTTAATTTACATTGGTGAGAAGACAGGGGAGGAGGAAGGTTCTATTTTTTTTTTTTAAGTGTTTTAACTAAAATTTTCAGGCTACTTGACTTTCCTTGAGAAATACTGGCCTTTTCTTTTGGTATGATCTGACCACATACCCAGGGCACTGAATTACCACCAGATTCATCTCAGCTGCTTCTTTTTCCCCTTCCTGTAGCTCAGCAGGACTGTGCATGACCTACCATGTGAAAAGCTCATGTTTGCAGACAGGTGTAGAGAAAATACTGACAGTAGGTTGGAAAGTTTGAGGTGTTGGACTTCTGGCTTAGAGTGCTTTATGTTATTGAAGTGTACATTGGAGAATTGATCAATTTTGTGATTTTTAAAGAATATATATTGTCAGTCTGTCTGCTCAGAAAGTATTTTCTCTGGAGTGCAGTAAGGTTTGACCAAGTGGCCTAAATGTATCGATTCTCTTTCATTTTCCTGCAGCCAGGTGACTTTCTGTACTTCCCAAGAGGGACTATTCACCAGGCTGACACTCCTCATGGGATCTCCTATTCAACACACGTGACCATCAGCACCTACCAAAACAAGTAATTCCCCTTTATTTCTTGTTTTGTATGGTTTTCCTCTGCCAGATGATGTGTGTGAACAGGAGAGACCTGAAGCTGGTGTTTCAAGGAAGTGATGTCCTGTTTCTTAAAAAAAAAATAACCTTATAATGAGCTTTGCTTGGGTCTTTTTGTGTTCAGCCTATTCAGCCCTTGTGTGGTTTGTGTTTGCCTGTGGGTATTACAGGGACAGGGCAAGTTAGCTTTCCACCAGAGGTGTGGTGATGTGGAATATAGGTAGATACCCTACTATTACATAGGTGCCCTGCTGTTAGGGACAGAATTTAAGTGTTGAGGTAGCAGTAATTGAAGTTTTGAGGGTTGGGGGAAGGAGGAGAACGAGACCATTGTTGTTTGAAACAGCCTCTTTGCCAGGTTTTCATGCAGCAAGCTTGATTGCTTTTTAATTGCTTTATTTATTATTTACCAGCTGGAGACTTTAATGTGGAAGATAATGTTACAACTGCAAACTCACTGTTGTTTTTTAAAAAAAAAAACCCTCACCAGTGGCTGCAGTTGCTGTTCATTTCATAATCCAGATAAAGAGCTGTGACTTATTCTTTTCATCAGGTTTCCTCCTGTATCTGATGGTCACCCACACTTCTTCTGACAGATTCTTCCATGCAGATATTCTCTGCTAATCTGTATTTTTCATTTTCTACCCCATGCATGAGAGTCAGATTTCTTTAGACACAGGCCAGGTCCTGGTCCCTGCATTGAGACATTGTTATCACACAGGGAAAAAATGCTGCTGCTGCCACCTAATCAGCTCTCAGGTGCTGGGCTTGGAGTTATTGGCCTAATTGAGGAATTGGGAAGGATTTCTATTAGCTGCAAAACAGGGCAGAACAAGTTTGGGCATATTTTAGATAACTGTGGGATGAATCTCTAACCATCAGCTGTGCCACTGTGGAAGCCCAGGATGTCAGTGCTGCTGGCCACTCTTCCTGTGGCCAGTGTGCACAGCAGGGTTTGTGCAGCTGGATCTGTGTGGAATTATTGTTCAAGCAGTGCTGGGAAGCCAAGGGTTGAGCTCCTTGTAATGGGATTGCTGGAGATCTGCAGCCTCGTGTGGAGTCACTGCAGTTTCTCCATGGCTGCAGGAGCCCAAGGCCGGTCCAATGCGTGACTTGTCAGGAGCACGTTCCCTGGGGATGTCTGTCATGGGTGAGCAGAGGAGCAGGAAAAGCTTCAAGACTACTCTTCTTCCAAGGTTAAAAAGTGGAATCATCATCCTTTAAGGTTATTGGCAGTGAAGTGTAAGAGCCTTCCTCTACCCCTGCTGTCAGCAAGCGTAGGTAAAATAAGCAGCAGTCGTGGTGCTTTGATTTGGCTTGTAGATGGAAGTATGATGTGGAAATGTTTCCTTGGAAAACTGAAGAGAATTTAAAAATAGCAATAGCTGAGAAGGTGGCATTCCAGGTGTTTTTAGGCACCAAGACAAAAGGGACATCTCTGTTGAAGCAGTTTGTCTGGACCAGATCCCAGCAGGCAGAGAGGTGTGCTCGTGTGGGATGAGCAGGGCAGTTTAGAAAATCAATGAGTAGCTGAAGACATTTGCTGGCAGATGGAAACTAGGGGCAAGAGAAACACTAAGAAGTAGATGTACAATTCCTTTTATTGGCTAGAGTTCTTCTTTCCCAATGGGTAGCAGACAGTGAAACATTTGAGTAGACATGATAAAAAAGAGAAAAAACAATAATTGTTTTACATGTTAACACTAGTTAGGAAAAAAAAAAGTAGGATGTGTGTTTTATTTTAGTGCAACTATTTCAGTAATTTTTGTTTTTCTTCCTGTCCTTCAGCTCTTGGGGAGACTTCTTACTGGATGCAATTCCTGGCCTGGTGTTTGATACAGCAAAAGAGGACGTGGCGCTGCGGACAGGCATTCCGAGGCAACTGCTCATGGTTAGTGAGTGATGGTGCCTCCAGGTGATCTGTCAGACAGAAAAAGTTCTGTCACACCAGGCTTCTGAGTCTTTAAGTCCGTGAAGCTGTGAATTGTTATGGGACCTCCTTATGGTGGTCCTGTCCTGCTGCTGCTCAGCTCAGGAGGAACAAGGGTTTCTTCAGCTGCACTTGCAAGTCCTTTAGGCCCAGAGCAAGGAGAGTGAGCTTCAGCTGTGACACGTGAACAGCTCGTGGGGAATGTGTAAAAGAAACAAAGCTTGGTTTGAGACTAAGGAGTGTCCAGATTTTCACTGCTTTGCTGCACTGCTCTAGGCCTGGTCTGTTCAGCTTGAATTCTTTGTGAATGTTTAGCAGGTGAACACAGCTGACTGCACCAAAAAGCTGAGCAGCCTTCTGAGAAGGCTTGCAGACAGTCTGGAGAACTCCAGGGAACTGAGATCATCTGACTTGAAGAAGGATTTCATTATGCACCGGTTGCCACCTTACTTGGGATGTGACTCTGATGCTTTGACTCCAGGTAGAGTTTGAACTTCCCAAAACTTGCTGATATGATGGTAGTGGCTAAGTCTGCCTCTTAAAACTTCTAGCATTTAATGGCAGGCCAAGATCAGAGTCCAGGCCCAGCTTTGTGTGGTGCCTGGCTCTGTGTGTGTGTGTGTTTGCACTCCTCTCTTGGCCAATTCCCAGTGGGAGATATGACCCATTTCCCTTAGACTGAAATAAAGGTTATCCTAGAATTAAAACATCTTTCTCATTTCTCCTTCCACCACAAGTTTGAGAGCTTGTGGCTGTGCAAACACTGGTTAACAAAAAATCTGGCTGTGAGACAACAGGTAGTGCACAGGGGGCTCAATTTGTATCATGTCTGGTTTTCTTCCTTCTCTAAGGCTGAATTTATTCTTCTTAGGTGGGAAATTGCCAAAAATAAATAGCAAAATCAGACTGCAGTTTAGAGACCATGCTATCATCACTGTGGAACCAGATCAAGAGAATGCTGTAAGTATAAGCAGCCCCCCTTGTATGCCTGGGGTGGGGAGTGGGAGACGTTGTTGCTCTGTACTGAAAGGGTTGTGCAGTTCTGCTTGGTTGGATCTTGCATCCCATTATTGCTGTTAGGAGATCCTGGGGCTGTTTGCTGAGTACATTCCAGCCTTCTGGGGGTAGGTACAGAATTATATTCAGTGATTCTGCATGCCTTTTATCTGAATCACATGGGGTAGGTCATTACAGCAGCTAAAATGGCAAATGGGTAATAGATTTTTTTTTTTTTTTAATTCCTTGTATTTAAGAACATGAAGAAGTTATAAAATTAGGGTTCCTGAAGAGAGGGAATTCTCTTGGTTGCATTTAGTCTTCACTACTGAGTTGTCCCTGTACCTAAAGTGGGTGACAGTGGCACTTAAAAGTTGTTCCACAACATAGATACTGGCATCTTGCATCATTCTGTGTTTACACTGCTGCTTATCTGTGAAAGTTTATTAGTATGAAATTATAGAAGTGCTTTCTTATCTTAATTTAAAAAAAAATGGGTGGAGGGGGAAAATCCATTTTCTGTGTGTGTTATCTTGTAAAAGTTTGTTTTTTTATTTTTTTTAATGAGTGGAATGTTTCCCTCCAGGAAAAACATACCAGAACTTTGATTTTTCATCTCCATTTTATTTGTGTCCATATTGCTGTGAGACTGTGTTGGGTTTAGAAACCCTTTTTTTCCAATTTTTTTTTTGCAACTGATTTGCAGCCTTTACCAAGGATAATGGACATGTGATTTTTAAGACAGATCAGTCCCAGACTGGAGATCATTGATGCACACCTGTTCATTAGGATTTCTTAGGAGAGGTGCCTTAAAGGGACTGTTTTCTACACAGCATCAGTCCTGTGACTCCAGCAGGGGCAATTTTAAGGCAGAAGGTTGTAAGTAAATTTGCAGAGGTGTGTTGGAGAGTCCCTTCTTGATGTAGGAGGTGGCTGCTGGGTCACTCATTTGAGAAGGTGACTTGCTGTCCTTGCTGTAAGAGTGGCCTCTGGAATTAAGGAGCTGGCACTGGAGTGAGGGGAGTGTGAGGGTGTGGGTCACTTGTGACCATTTTCTTCCTGCTGTCTTTCAGGATGAAATTCACAGAGAGATGGTTTATGTGTATCATTCCTTAAAGAACAGGAGAGAAACTCACATGATGGGGAGAGAGGATGACACTGCCAGTGAGGATGGTGTGGCACAGGTTTGTTCCTGCAAATGCAGCCCAAAATTTATCTTGCCCTGGGTTTGGCTGTGTTCTTCAGCACCCAGAGCTTTTCAACCTGTTCGCAGAGTACCTGGATGAGCTGAAGCTGCAACAGAGGCTGTGAATAGGAGAACTAAGTAATTTGATCTCATGCTTAATTAAACATTTGAGATGCCAATGGGATATCTTGTGCATGCCCTGTGGGCCAGTTAACAAAGCTGCTGGAGCAACTAAAAGCATCTCTTACTTTGTGTGTCCTTCAGCAGGGCCTGTCTGAGGCTGCACTTGTTCCATGGGGATCACTGCACCTCATTTCTGACATGTTAAACCTGTGTTAGCTCCTGTATCCACTGGAACACCCTCTGCAGGGCTGCTCGCTTCAGCCCGGGGCAGGTCAGCACTGGCAGTAAAGAACTCACTCTTCTACCATGTAATTCAGGTCTGCACAGCTCCTCCAAAGAGGCAGAACAGAGCAGAGCCTGGCCTTGGCTTGGCCATTGCTGCAAGGTTTTTTGCCTGGCAGTTATTTTCCTTTTGAAGTAAATCTCACTATTCCTCTGGAGCTGAGGCTGGACACTGGCACCTGAGCAGCACATGCACAGCCTTCCTTCCTGCCCTTAAACAGAGTCCTGGGAATGAAGGTCCTCTGTGCTTCTGTGCCCAAAAACTGCAGATGTCAGCTAGAAATAAAGCTCTGTGACCTTGCTATAAAATAATGGGTAGGGTTAGGCAAGAGGGTAAATTTAAAATGATTTTTTTCTTCTGTGTGGAAACCACAGGAGGAAGTCACATGTACCATAAACATCCCTACCTTGTAGTGTGCTACAGCATGGAAGAGTCTGAGTAAAATAGGTCTGGATAAAACTGTATCTTTGGGAGGCTGCTCTCACGAACTCCAGTGTGCTGTGGGAATGGAGCACGTTCCTGCTGCTCCCTCACACACACTGATGTGCAATAAAGTCACTGCACTTTGCTGAAGGGCTTTTTCCTGTCTCTTTTTCCCCAGCAGACTCACGGGCTGCGGTTCCCTTTGTCATACTTGGATGCGCTGAGGCAGATCTGGAGTAGCAGCACTGTTAATGTTAAAGAGCTTAACCTTACCTCAGATGAAGAGAAAGAAAACCTTGCCTTGTCACTCTGGACTGAATGTCTGATTGAAGTTCTTTGATGCTTTTATGAATTGGCTGCTCCTGGCTATTAAGCATCTCTTGAGAGCAAGGTTTATTAAATTAGTTTTTTTTTTAATCCATCCAGCCGCTGGTTTGTAGTGCTAACAAAGCATTGCACTATCTGTACTTTGCTGCTTTCTGGTGCCAAATGTTAAATGTCCTTCCATACTTCTGGAAAACTGGGCATGGGGAAAAACAGGTAAGTGAGCCACAGCTCCAGGGCTGGCTGGATGAAGTCACTTCCAAGTACCCCCAGTGCTGTGGTGTCCCTTTCCCTCTGGAGAGCTGCTGGAGGAAGGCTCAAGTTATACATGGAGCAGGCTTCAAAACCTTGGGCATAAAACATTAACTTGTTTCTTTCATTTGTAAAGTTCATCAGCAGGAAAATCTCTTTGCCCTGACAGAACAAAAGCTTCCTGGTAAAAGCTGCCTGTGCTGTGCCCACAGGGGGAAGACTTTGCCCAAGAAAACCCCTTTTCCCTCAGATGCTGCCATCCCTGGAATAAACAAATAATAATATTCATCCTCTGCCTCCCCCAGCACCAATTTCAAGTGAAAGTAACCCAAAAGCCTGTAGCTGGAATCTGTATCTTCAATATTCACTTGAGTGGGTTTTGATGAGACTGGTGCAGTTACTTTAATGTGTCATTGATTTTTAATATGCAATTTCATGTAACAGCACAGCCACATACTCAATATACTCATCCCCCTCTTTTGGACACTGGAAAAAAATGTTTTACTGGAATATGTTCAACAGCTACTGAAAACTATTATTTACTTAATTTAAAAAGAAACCAACCAGCAAAATGTTTCTCCTAAAAAGTTTTATACAGTTAAAATATACATGCTTTAGCATTTTACATTCAAGGTCTCTTAAGTACAAAAGCCTGCTTTACTTTGTTATGTAACACTGAGACACCAAGTATGATTTAGTCATTCTTCATTTAAAAAACTACAACTTTTACACAGGCTTTTAAAATTTCATATGGAAAGTCACATGCAGAACACTTGATGTACTGACTTATATGGAAAAAAGCTTAACAAGTGCTTCAGTTGAAAAAATATATACATACATTTGAGGATCTGTTACTCAAACAGCAGATTTATGATCATTTTAGAATGTAAAATAGTAAGTGCAAGTAGATTTTTTTTTTTAAATAGTACTATTTAGAACTCTATTTCATACAAAAATAGACATCCATATATTTTATTTCTATGGCAAACTTAGAGCTGTGTCTTTGTTTGGGGATGATCCTGTTTGAGTGCACAGCTGGCATAGCTTTCAGAATCTCAAATATCTGGTCTTCAGCTAACTTGAACTCTTTAAATAGTCCTAGAAATACATACCCTGAATATACAAATGCTGGAAAAAAATATTTTCAATGAAGATTAATTTAGTGATGCTGAAGCCAGGGAGCTGAGGGACTTCTCTTCCATCTCAGGTGCTCACAGCCCTCCACGGGGCTGTGGTTGGTCAGCACTGAGCCAGGAAAAAGCTTTTGAAGCACCAGCTGCAGTGAGTGAGGTCTCTGGCTCTGTTGGAGCAAAAGCTGTGGTTGCATAGTGTGGAAATTGAGGAGAGCCCTGGCACACCAAGCTCTGGAGCAGCAGCTGGCCTTGGTGCCACGCTGACCCCGGAACACGGAGCCAGCCCTGGAATGCAGGCTGCTGGCACTTCGGAAATACCTGCCATGGTGAGCTGGTCTCTGCCAAACTGCAAATCTGGTGCTGTTAAAAGCAGAGAAGACAAAGGCTTACCAGTATCATTTAGGGGGTGAAAGGCCCCTGTATTGCTTCATTTCACATGCTGAGCTGGAATTCCAGTTCAAAGGTGTCTTTATCAACAAAATCAATTGCATTTTAATGAGAGACATGATTCAGGATTGCTTGGAGCCTAAACAGTTTCACTTGGGACATAAAAGCCCAAATCAAGCTCCTTGAAGCTCATCAGTGCATTCACTCCTCAGTGAGCTTCCAGCAGTGTGGGAGGAAGGTAAAGACAGCATTTCTGAAGATCCTTTCCCCCATCATCTCTTGCACTTCCCATGCTGCAGAACCTCTGCCTGCTCTTTTGCATTTACCTTTCATAATTCTGAGGAAGAGTAATGGTGACTTTCACAGGAACAGCCTCTGCAGAATCAGCTTCCCTGAAGAGAGACATTGGATCAACCTCCCAATCTTCCAGATTTGTGCAAAATTCAGTTCTTTTAGGAGCTGGTGCTTGGCATGAAGGAAAATAGAGAGGAGCTGCTGCTTATGGTTCCAGTGGTGTATGACTTCAGTAGTTGGCTTCTTTTTTCCCCTCTAGATGTTGGTAGCCCACAAAAAGCCCATCTGTGGGGTGGATTTTACTCACAGTATTTCAATATCCCATTTCTGTGAAGGTTTGTTTTCTATTGGCTGATTCATAATGATATGATTCTTGTCGTAGTAATTTCCTCCTTAAAAACAAAAGGAAGTCATGAAGGAAAAGCTTTTTAAAGAAATACTTGTAAAAATTATGCACAATCTTTGAGGAGTGTGACTAAGTAGGAAAATGAGCTGAAAAACAGGAATTCCATGAGGTAGGGGGCTGGTGTCTACAACTGAGCAATAACAATTTTAACCAGCCTCCTTTTTCAACTCCTTTTCTCTTTTTGAGCTATTCTGTGGTTGATTTTCCTTCACCATTTTGTCTTCTGTAACTTGCACTTCTTGCCATCTGCACTACTTAACTCCCCAAAAGCACAACCACTGATCTGATCAAAATTAACCTCTGGAATCAAAAGAGAAAGGTTCCTCCCTGCCCTGCTTTTTCTTGTCCCACTGTCAAGCAACTGGACAGGAAAGGTAGGATTGAGTTTCTGACCTTAAGTACCAAAAAAATCTCAAACCTGGAGTATGGAAGCTAACCTTTATCAAAAACCACACTTAAAACCTGTGAGGTATAGAGTTTTTTTGTTTTTAAATACCTTTAATATCAAGCACCAGTTGCTCACTGAGGTATGAACTGATGGTGCCATCCTCATTGAGTCTCCACTTCTGCCTGTCCTTCCCATGTTCTGTCCAGAGGGCGACTTTGGCCCCAGGCACGTCTCTGCCCCCAATGACATCCAGACAGGCATTGTTGGCCTAAGAAACAAGGAGAGCAGTGAGATCCAGGGCACAGAGCCTCAGTTTTGTGCCTGGCTTGTGTCAGGCACTGAGCATATGGCAGTAAATCGTGCTGTAGTTGGTAAAACCCTGGGAAGCAAGCGATGAATAGATTATTCAACATGCAACCAGCTGCTTGATCAAAGGCGGTGGTCTTTGTTCCTTATTTTTTTAATGTTAAACCATCAGCTTTTTTTAATATTAATAACAGACCATGAAGGGCAGCATTAATAGAAAATCACTCTGAAGCTCACCTTGGACTTGAAGAGCCCCTGGCAGTAGTGCCAGAGCTGGGAGCTGCTGCCGCTGTGTGGGGCCGCGCACACCGAGGTCGCCCTGATGTCTGCCAGGCTCCCAGCCACGGTCAGGTACTTCCCCTGGGCTCTGTTCCTCACCCTCAGGTACACTGCTGGCTGCAGGGAGTGAGGGGAGGGTTTACAACACAGAGATCAAGCAAATCGATGGGAGAGGGCCTCCCCTCCACCACCCTCCCCTCCATCAGTCCTCTAAACTCTGTGTTCAGTTTTTGTTTTCAGTTGAGGATGTTCAGTAATTTTTTGGTTGGAAACAAACGTGCATGTGAAGTATAGTAAGTGGTTTTACACATGCAGATGGGCAGCTATAAACAGAAATGGCAGATAGGGTGTTTTTTTTTTTTTAAAAAAAACCGTAATTATGGCTACAGAACTAATTCCTGTGATCTGCAAAGATGCCTAGTTCAGCACATTTCACTCATTCCAAGGGCAGTAAAGGGGCTCTACTCCGCAAGCTTTTAATCCTTGGGACACAAAACTTACAGAGTTACATATGCAGCAACTTCAGCCCTCACTAACTGGAATATATGGCAGAGAGATACACCACTGTTTTTGAACACACATGGAAAACAGGGCAATGACCTGGTATCCCTGTTTGTTGGTTTACTCAAAAAATAAAGAGGATTTTGGAGGGCTACTGCAGGGTTTGAGCTTTTGCTCTGTTATTCACTGGTTTCAGTGCAAATAAAGGGCAGGGAGTTATAAAGGGCAGCTCTGCTGGAACCCCAGCTCCAGCACAGCTTTTTTTCTGGGAGCTTTAAATCTCCCTTTTTTTCCATATTAAACCCTGAGCTACAGACAATGAGGCCTCTCTCCCACCAAACATCCATAAACAAAACCTGCATAAGCAGAGTGTCTGGTTACTCTTTGTGGTTTAGAGACCTGAACCTTTGAATGAGACTGAAATTAGAATCACCTGGGGTGAGGCAGAGAGGGGAAAACCTGATGGGAACTGCATAGCTTTGCCTCTTTTGGAAATCCAGGCTACAGCACAATAAAATTCAAGCTTGCTTCCATTTATGTTAATTATGAAACAAGGCAGTGTGAAATTGGTTTTCTCATTATATTGTTATATGGCAAAACTGTAAAAGTAGAGCATCCGCAGAACATGCTAATGAGCAATTAAGAAAAACAAAACTTGGCATCAAGAAACTGGGAATTATTTCCCTTTAGGAACCTAACATAGATCTCAATAACTGCCATGAGAGACATTTTCTGCTTCAGCAATCTTCCAGTGGGTCCTTCTGGCTGTCATCACCTGGCCTGATTTAAGGAGTACAACACACCCCAATGTGCTTGCTGGTAGAACTGATACCTGTGCACAAAACCCTGTCCATAAAACCCCCTTTTGTCACTCAGGTCTTACCTGCTTCACAGGACGAAGGGAGCCAATCACTTTCCAGCCACTGTGTTCACTCCAGTTTGAAATCTCCCTGGGCTCCAGCAGAATCTGCTTCCCTAAAAAATTGCACCCCTCATAGGCAATCCACCTGGATACACAAAACAGAACGTGAAAGGGCACTTGTTTTCCACAAAAAAATTTAACTTCAGGTCAGGGTTGTGCTCCTGGAAGCCCCCAGACCTCTCCACTGTGATGCTAGTATCAAGCCTCTCTTTCTGTGCTGCAAAATGCCATCCATTTCAGTGGGATGACTGCCTTCTGTTGAAATTCTGACCTGTTTTCTGTCAGAAAATTCATAAACTGCACTTCCCATCTCTCCTCTCCCCCTCCATTTCTTTCTCCACAAAAAGGAGAACCTCTGCAAGATCCCAGATGGGAATAATGCTGGTTTGAGCAGGCCTGTGTTAGGAAACTGGGGAGCCACATTTGCAGCTTTGCCTGATTGTGCACATTAATTATGAGAGGATCTCATCTGATGCTTTTGTTACAGTTAAAGCTTTTTATACAATTCCACTGCTCTGAAAACACATTACAGGTATTCACTCCAAACCCCAGACCCTGCTGCAGCAGATTTTCCTGTCATGAATACACCATGGGAGTGGCTGAGTCCTGGAACACGCAGTTAAAGCACTGGCTCATACAGACCCCTTGTTATCTGGGCATCTGCTCAGTAAATGCTGCTCACAAAGGCAGCCTCAGGAGCACAGATCCCTTCTGTCTGTATCAATAGCACATTGCTGTGTGGACAGTGCCTCCTAAATGCCTGACTCATTAACTCCTCTGAACACAAAGCAAGTGCTGGTTTCCCCGGTTACCTGTTTTACAGGTCAGCTGCCAAGAGCATGAGGGATGGCTGCACTCTGAGTCAGTGAGAAAACACCCACAGCCCCACAGCACCTGGAATTGCTTTTGCACAGTGCCCACAACTCAGAGAAACTGAGAGCCAGCCCTGCTCAGGGCTCCATGGAGCCTCAGCTGCACCAGCTGTGAGCTGCCTGGCAATGAGGCTGGGTCCCTGCTTCTTCAAACGAAGTCCACACCTCCTGACTAGCAGGTACTCAGGGCAGCCCGACCATCCCTGTGTCTTCCTTATACTCTGAACACATTCCTGGCTTTTTTTTTTTCCTTGCCATGGTTTCTGTCAAATCACTGAGAATTCACTGTTAATGTTACTCTTGGAGTGTGGAACAGTCTCATGTGAATGTAGTTTCAAAACAATCATTTATCAGGAGCAGAGAGGGAAAAGACTTACAGTGATCACCATCTGAAGGCAGGTTGGGCTCCTGGCGTTCAGTGACACAGGCAAAACTCACCTCTGCTCTCACACAGGCTGTGCTACCTCTCCCACACCTCTGAAGAGCCCAGCACCCTTTGCCAAGGCGGATTCCAGGTTTGTGCCTTCCTGAGGTGGCCAGCTGGCTCAGGAAGGAGCCTTTTACCTAAGCCTGGCAGCAAGATGCCATTGGAGTACTGACATAAATCTTTGCTGTTTGCCTAAGGCTGACAGCAGACTTTGGGACAAGGAGACAAAAAAACCTCTAAACCTGCCTTCCTGAACTCTGAATCCCAGATAAGGCAAACAAACCCTCTAGGACATCCCACAATCACCTGACACACTCAGCCTTTAGGTTACCTGTCTGCTGTGTGGGATGGGAACAGGCTGTGGAGGTCTCTTTCCTAGGAAGCATCAAAAAGAGCTCAGAGGAAACCCAGCCTTTCTCCATCCCAGAGACAGGCAGACAGCTAACCTGGCTTGGACACCCAATAATGAGCAGAAATAATGAGCAGAAATATGCAGGAGGGGCTGGCCTGTTGCACTCACTCTCCTGTGCTTTCTTGCCATGTGGTCCCAAAGCCATCACCCTTCCTTTGCAGCCAGCTGCTGGGGCAAAGGAATTGAATTTCCAGACAACACACCCACTTCTGGATTTTCAGCAAAGGTTCAGGATGGCAGTGGCACAAATGTTGGGAACTCTTGTGAACTGGCAAAGCTCTGTGGGGAAGCTTATGTTCACTATTCTTTCAAGAAAATTACAGCCTTGCCCGTGTGGAAAAGGTGGGGAAAGGTCAAACATAAACATAGGAAATGTTTGTCCCATTAGGAGAACAGCAGTTTCCAGCCACCCTCAGTTGCAGGATGAGACTCTGCAAGTTATTGGTTGCTGCTGTGGGTGTGGAGGCTGAAAACCTGGCTGAAAACAGAATACTTGGGAGCTCTTCCAAAAGGTGAGAGACGTGCAAGAGGTTAGAAGGTCACTTCTGCAGATGTAAAATGTTTACACTGGGTGTACATTCACACTCCTGGAGGAGGGTTTAACTAATAACTGAAGCAAATTACTGTTTCAGCTGTCAGATCCACCCTGAGCTCCTCTCAAAAGCTGCTGCTTCTCTGGCAGCCCGTCAGCACATCAAGCTTCCCTGAGCCACTGCAGTAGCTTAAATCACTGCAGTTTATAGCTGGCATTTTACAGTCTGTTAATAAAGGCACTCTGAGTTTACACTACCTGCCTTTGAAAGTCTGTGCCTCAAAATAGAAGCTAAGAATGTAAACCATCCTATGAACAAGGCAATAATCATGAGACAATTCTCACAGTGCAAAACTGACAGGGATATTCCTCCCATACTTACAATCCACTTCTCACCCACACAGACTGGGTGTAAAAATGGAGGTCCTCGTTCAAAACAGAATTGACTGGTTCACTGAAGTGCAGCTCTCTGCCCTTGCAGCATTCCAGGCTGAACAGACTGATGGAAGGCTCAGCAAAAACCTGGGGGAGGAGGAAAGAGAAAAAAAAAAGAACAAAGTTTTAGGAGGAATAGTCTAACTTCAGTTGTTAGAGATGATGTTTGGCCCCCAGATAAATCTCCTACAAAGCTTTTGGGTTAGCTCATGCTCCCTCAGAAACTGTAACAACAAGGGAAAACCCCAGAGCACACAGAGCTGAAACAAACTGCATTTATCAGTGGCTTTGTCATCAGCGTAGTGCCCCACTGACACAGGCCAGGCAAAGAGAGTCACCAAGTGCTCCAGAGGCCTCTGTTTGGAAAACCTCATTTTGATCCAATTTGTATCATCAGGGTCTCGACTGCTTTTAAAAAATCCACTTTATTTACTTATTGATGGAACATGCATCTAAAATAGTGAGTCAAATCAAAGTCTATTGTCCGCAGGTTTCAATTAGCTGTAGTTTACTGCAAACATTTTAAAGAGCTACAAACTGTAGAAGGTCAGAAAGGTCAACCAAAATGTTCTCAATGTTTTTAAAAGACATTCCTATTTTTCTTCTGACATCTTGAAGGAAGAGCATAATTAGAAAATTCTACAATCTCATGTAAAATTGAAACATTTTTCACTTAATGTCCTTTTCTACATTTGACAGATTGCCTGTGAAAGCAAATAAAAAGATCACATGAAAATGTGGTGTACTGGTAAGGCCAGCAGAAAAACAGAGGAAGCAGATTTAAATACACAAATTCTGTGCCCTAGTACAAGGAACACTTGTACAACGCTTCAGCATTTTTAACCTAAAACCAGAAGCAAAAACACTTGCAGTTTACACCTGGAAAGGAAGAGGGAACAGGTCTGACTAACTCAGTGAGCTGCCTCTCCAGGAAAGGCACCTTCTTTTAGGAGATGTTACCCTGAGATAGCTGGCTCAGGCAAAATCTGGGATTTTCCTGCAGCAAAGACATGGCCTCAGGCAAAATAAACGAAAAAAACTCTTAAATTAAAGTTGACATAGGCACCAAGTAATTAAGAGAAATTAATTTTCATGTTTGAAGAGGCACATGTAGTGTAGGGAAGTGTCTCTGAAAAGCTCAGGGGTGTGTCAGGACATATGAATTTACTTGACACTGACTCAGTGCCCTTGGTATGCAGCTGGTTAATCAGATTCTGCCTCAGAGACTGCCTTCCTCTGCCAGCCAGTGCAGGGACTGCCCAAGTCATGCAACTCTGCAGGGACAGACAGCTCACCAAGACATTTTCAAAAAGAGCTTGGACCATCCACTCAGATTTTTAAAGCCTGCTGTACTCCCAAAATCTAATGTCACACACCAGAAAGGGATTAAAACCTGTAACATTTTTATTTTGGAATGTCAGCTCTTCCCAAGTGCCTTCTGCTGGTTGGGGTGGATCAGACCTACAGTGGCTGGCCAAAGGCTCACTCTGAAACCCAGACCAGCAGGCCTAGTGCAGGCAGCTACTCCTGAGGTTGTTTTGCTCAGCCAGGCACAATCATCCCACTCCTGCCTGCAAGGGCCTTGGCACTGCCTTTCACCTGAGTGGACACCAGAAATCATGTCCAACAATTTTCCCAAGTGCATTGCTAACCATGAGAAACACCATTTGGCATCCGTGTTGCTGGACACTGCTACCCAAACCTAAATGTTGATCCTGCTGTTGCAACACTGAGGATGTTGAGAGACAGGGCTGCTGTACTAGATGGACAAGTCACCTGAGCCAGCAGAATGGAAATATCCATTTCTTCATAGGAACCACAACAGCAAATGGCTGGAGTCAATTAAAACGATTCCAGCTCTGCTGTGGTTGTGACTGCCTGGACTCAGAGGTCTGAGAACTCCCTGTCCAGCTGCTCAGAGTCCCTGACACACACACACTGATGACTCTGATCCCTCTGTCCCAGGGAAACCTCAGGAGAGGTGCAGTGACCTTGCAGACATGAAGTGCAGAAAGAAACCAGGCTGCTGTGCCAAGCCTGAGCTCTCCTCTTTCCACAGCCATATAAAGAGCAATGCACTGATTCCTCACGTTCTGCATTCCCTTCTAGGCCAACAGCTGGCAGCAGTGACTTTGGCCTGGCTTTTTTCTCTGACTTTGTTTTCACAGCTCCATGGAAACTAGGAACAGTGAATAACAAGGTTTGGGGCTATGCTGTCAGGCTGAGAGGCATCTTGTTCCCAGCCTTTCTTGCAGAATGCTGAGGAGCATTTTCACCTGAAAGGTGAGCCAAAGACATCTATATTTACCCATTCCCACGTCTAGGTCAGTGTTAGTTTAGCTTCTTTTCACAGTTATTTCAAGGAAAATATCTGAAATGCCATGCTTTGGGAAAAGCTTGCCAATTGTGAGAACAACAAAGCACTACAGAATTTCTTAACATGATTTTTATATGTGAAGGAACTGGCTGCCTTTGCTTAAACCAGCACCAATAGCATTTTGTGAGACTTTGCTTGCCCTGCTTTTTCATGCAACTGTCCAGAGAGAAACTTGAAGGGATTTATTATATTCAAGAGGCCAGTGATTAAGGAGAGCTATATTTACATACCATTTCAAGATATGAGCAGCCTTGTAAACTGTTAAATACACTGATATACTTTACTTAACAGGTGTGGCATTCTATGGCTAACACAGCACACAGTGCAATGACACAGGTAAACCATGGAAAATCAACACTAAAAATCAACATACTAAAAATCTCTTGCACAGTTCAGCTCAGGCTTTCCCCTCAATGCTTTTTACTTTGCTTTTAGTGAAGGTGTGCAACACAATTTTTTACAATTCAGAACAGATTTGTATGCTTCACCATCTCAGGAAAAAACCCAGAATGCAAACATGAAGTGTTTGAGATTAAACAAGGATCAGTGCAAGACGAGCTTATTCAGTGGTGTACAGACACAAAAAGGATGACCAAAGGGCACTAGAACTGAAAACCAAGTGCACAGGTGAATTTGCACACGTGCTTAGAGCAAAAAGCATAATTTTAGCTATGGATAACTTTTCATTATAAAAGTTGTGAGAATTTTTACTAATGAAGCCCTTTTGAAAAGGGCCTGTCTGTCACAAAACATATTTTCCCTCACACCTTTTTTTTTTTTTTGCCAACTTAGGTTTTGCAGACTTTGATGGGAAAGCCTAATAAAGGCAAAGGGAGATCCAAAGGGCCAGACCAAAGCCTGAGTGTAACCCAGGCATGGCAAGGGATGGGGCACTGCCCCACTTCCCATCACTGCTGACCTGCTGCTTTGCAAACAGCATTTACCAGAGTCCAAACTGGGGGAGCCTCCACAGCTGTGTTACAACATCCTTGGGAAAATCTCCACTCTCCAGGCCTGGCCAGCTCATCACTTCCAACTGTCTGTGCTGGAGCTGCTCCTGCCTGGCTGCTCCCCTTGGTGTGGGATGGATGCCTGGCTGTTCCCC